>NW_028301600.1:28181818-28484848 GCF_987345545.1 Pholcus phalangioides
TTTTATTTCCCGTGGATCATATAAATGTGCTTTTGAAAATTTTAAAGCAAGGCTTTTTTCAGGCGGGAAAGTAAAAATTTGGCACTTCACAATATTTTCAATTATAATATTTATGTTGAGGATTCAAATTCATGTTATACGCTAAATCAAGAAGTGAGATAAATTTAAGGACGTTACACCTCTTCAAACGATTTATTCCAGAGGAAATGGGCTGAGCGACAAAACTGTTCATTTGAAAAAAAAAGGGGCTTAAATATTTAATAAACAATGATGAGACTTTTTATCAGCATAAATATTCAGATTTCAAATCGGTAAATTGGTTATTTATGAGTTAATTAATTCTGATGTACTAAAATGTGTATTCAACATGGCTGACACTTATTTTAATTTAATTTTTTAGCAAAATACGTGTCGTGGACGTATCGCAAACTAATAAACTGGTTAAATGAAGAGAACAGAAGTAATAATTTTTTTTCACATTTATCAAATATACAAATTTCAATTAGGAATTATGGATAATCACCGGTAAAAGTGATAAACACGTTAAAATTGATCGAATTTACCGAGGTGATTAGTGATTATGCATAATCAGCAACTTCCCGTAGCATTTAAGGTTCAAAAAGAGTTTGGAGTGAAATATTCCAACAAAAAAAAATTCGACATTCTAGCGATGAAAAATAAATGAACTTTAATAATGTGATGTGGATACAGCCCCCATACAACTATCCATTTCAGGAAGGGAATAAAAGAAAGTAGGGGTAGAAAGGAAAAAAAAGGAAGATATTTAAGAAGGGGCTTGATTATCCAAATTCTCCCCTATGCGGAAATGCACCGTGCGGATCTGTCGCCAAACCAAAAGAAAAACATTCTACAGCGAGAAAAGAAACCCGCAACACACTAGGGTCTGAAAGGGACTTTCCGAGTTGATAGAAGTATTTGTATGTATATTTGTGCGTTATAAAGTGTTTTGGTCAACAAAAAATTGCCCACACGTACCATAAACAACATATTTACTCAACCTGCCACTCAGTGATTTTGCCAAAAAATAAGGGGTAAAAAAAACGGCATATTTAACGTTATTTATGTATAATAGATTAATTCAACTCAAAATAACAATGGAATATTGAGTTGAATGACTAGACAGAGTGACTGTTTAGATTCAAAGAGAAGGTGTCCGGGTTCATCCCTTGCCATCTATAGATCAGAAAATCCATTTGCGTGTTATATTGGAATGATGTGGAAGACTCGTGTTTTCTTTACCAAGAGCAAAATCCAATTCCAAACCCTGAATAGAAACGCGGATGCGCACCGTGTGATGTGCCACTTGTCAACGGGGTTATCACGAATTTTACAAGTAATTTACTTGTCTCTTCATTTATTTCCCCCAAGAAACTTCCTGAACATTGGTAGCAAGCGGGATGAGTTAGTTTTTTTAAACGATTATAAATACGGAATATAACTTCGTGAAGAACGTGTATGGTATTAAAAAGAGAACCTCTCTCTTTTAGCCCCATGCTCTACCACCACATTTCTCTTTTATTTATATATATATACATATTTTTTTTTTGCAAATCGTGCTCTATTAATCAACAGCACCTCGTTCAGCCACCGATATCACAATCGCATATTAGCTTACCGTTTGGCGAAGCGTACGTTTTGTTGACAATGAGCTCCGCCAACTACCGATAAATCCTAGAGGAATCATTAGGAGAAACATTTATTACTCGGCCCAGACGAAGCTATAGCAGCGTTTTGACAGAAAAATGGATAGCTTTGCGGCACGCAAGTTGCGTTTGTTTGAAGATTAGGGCAGGCACGATGTGCACCAACGTGCCTTCCCTTTTTACCCCATCCTAAAAAAAAATATCTGTTTCTCTGATTTGAAAAAAAAAAAAAAATCATTCAAAAGGAAGCGTTTACATGCGCGTTCATCTACAGGTTGAAAAATAAATAATAATAATAATAAAAGGCATGAAAATTGGTTTGGAGCTTTAAGGGTCGAAGCAAAAAAGAGCGAGAGATGGCCACCTTTTTTTTTTTTTTTGCAAGAACTGCTACCTGTTCATGATGAAGGGCCAAGGGGAGAAACTTGTTCCAAGTGGGTTAGACGATGGTGAATAGAGATAAACTTGAAATGGACTAATGCCTTCCGACTAGCACCTTTCCATAGTAAATTAATTTTTATCATCAAACGGATCACTACGAGCAGCTACCTACCCCTGATTTGCTAAAGAGCCGACAGATGGCTTATCTTCTTAGATGAGTACATTCATGTCTGTTGAGGCGGCTTCGCAGATAACGTAACCGTAGTTCCGACTTCTTCTTTGTGGTTATAATAGCTATAATAGCTAACATTTTTTTTACGGGAAACATGGTACTTGTTTTCTTTTGAATAGTAACAGAAACCATTATTTTTCTTATTTTGGAGAACTAAGAACTAGTTTTCAAAGTTTAAGAAATTATGTTTTTATATGTGACTCAAAAACATTCTTTATATATGTTATGGTAAATGTGATAAATCAGTTATTATGCATAATCACCAATCGTCTCGGTAAGTTAGATAAATGTCACTGCATTTATCACTTTTACCGGCGATTATGCATAATACGCAAATGAAGTTGGTAAGTTTGATAAATATGGAAGATATATCTTCTTCACAACTGAGCCAAAATTATTAAAAATTTGTTTTTTGATTCACATTTTTGTTTATTGTACGTCAAAATGCCTTTTAAAATGAAAAAAAAAATTAATTTGAGTTGATAATCTTTACTAAGATCACTTAGCTACACGTACGTGTACCACAGGTATTAAATTGAGAAAATAATCATTAAAAATCACTTAAAACCGTTAAAAATGAGATATACATCTGGAGCAAAGAGGTTATAGAAATGTCATTTTAATTTAACCCTTTATTTGGCAGTGTTGCTCTCATGCAACGTGAGTTTCTTATAATTTTCAAATGAAGCCAGTGTATATTTTGAGCTCGTTTCGGCATCGATGCTTCTAAGCACCTCCTAAACATTCGATTTTTACTTGTGAGCTGTTCATGAAGTTTCAAAATTACCAGCAGAATGATTCAAAAATACAGATGTCTCTCCTATTTGTTGACAGGCACAGCAAGAATTATTTTTAACCCTTGAGTTTTGGAGAGAAATACCATGTTTGGAGGAGATATATTGCTGTACATTCTTCAACAATGATAGAAAAGTAAGGTGGCAAAAAATAAATGGCATTTTTATACTATTCAAATCCATGTAAATCATATAAATACAGTGTGTTCCCTGAAGTACAACGTCCCATATTTTTTTAAATATCGGCAATAAATTTTTCTTTTATCAAGTAATAGTATTCAGGGTACCCCCTCATTTGCTTAATATAACCCCTCAAAAATTTTCTCCTCTGGATAGTTCAATGCTCGCCAATTAAATGGTTAACTTATCGGCTTTGCTCGTACGTGATGCGTGCACTACATGTATTTTGCCATAAAAATTAAATTAAATGTGATGAAGTCTTGTCTTGTTAATTCTTCATATTCATATGGAAACATAAACAACACTATTGATCGTATTCATCATTCTAGACTGAAATTTATGTGAAATGTGCGAAAAATTTAAGTAATTCATTGATGATTTATCATACTTACCAATGCAGTACCGATCTTAGGATTATACACAATAACCGGTAAATGCGATTAATTCGCAATATTTATGGAACTTAACATAACGATCGGTGGTTATACATAATAGCCAGTGGTTATGCATAATAACTGGTAATTATGTATAACCACCGGATTTATCACATTTAGCGTAATATGTACAGCACAGCCATGCATAATTTCTGACCATTTTTTTAATTTTGATAAATTTTTCTCATATATTACGAATAAATCACATTCACCAGTAATTATGTGTAATCCCAGCTCGTATTGGTAAATATGATATATAAATCGACTATAAATAATATTTCCCAGGTTGCCCATGCCGCCTCTCAGTCGAGTGGTTAGGCAGCTAACCTCTCACCGTGCAGGTTTGGGTTCGAATCTCGGTTCGGACATGGATGGATGTGTGTGTGCGTCTACTAACATTAACAAATTCCCTGGACGGATTATGCTGATTCCTTAGGAATACACGTGAGAGGGTCGCGTTTAAAAAAAACTAACTTGTCTGGAACTCCACCGGTAATGTTGGTTATGTTTGCACATGTTGATAAATGCGAAGAAAGCCAACGTTATACGAGACTGACTGATAACACTTTATGTTCCTAGTTTCTATCTTCTTCACACTTATTTTAGTTCAATTTTTAAGGCAATAGACGTGTATGCACGTAATGCGTACGGGCAAAACTTATAAGTGGTTAAATTAAAATGATATTCCGTATGGTTTTTTTCCATAATCATCAAACTTATCAACTAACTCCATTTGGGAATTTTGCATCATCGCCGGGAAAAAAGAAATGTTATGAAATTCATCAAACTTACTGAGACATTTGGTGATTTTGCACATTTATTGGTTTACAAATTTATCGTAAGATATCGTATATACCATAATTTCTTGCGAATAATCAGTAAGGCCGAGATTACACTGTAAAAGTTTGATAAAAGTTCTTTTATAGAACTTGAAAAATGCAACCAATAATCATACCGGTTATATTCGTGCAAATGCAACCATAGTCTTATTTGCTGCATTTTTTAAATTTTATAAAATAACTTTTATCAAACTTTTATAGTGTAATCCCGACCTAAGCCATTCTATGTCATTCTATACTACGCACCGGTGTTATTATTATTGATTTGATTATACCGGTGTTATATTATTCACATATGTAAATTTTATTTATCACTTATGAAATCTTAAGAAAGGGAAGGTATTGTTCATTGCTTCGAAAAAACTGTTAAATAATAAATCCTTAAAGAGAAA
Organism: Pholcus phalangioides; assembly: GCF_987345545.1. Taxonomy (NCBI): domain Eukaryota; kingdom Metazoa; phylum Arthropoda; class Arachnida; order Araneae; family Pholcidae; genus Pholcus; species Pholcus phalangioides. The sequence continues at coordinate 28,186,735 of NW_028301600.1, forward strand.
TAAAAATGTGAAAGTCTGACATACGCACGCGTTTCGTCATTCAATAGGTACCGTTTTCCTCAACGTTCCAGCTTTTGGTTTGAACAGCCGTGCTAATATTATGAGAAACGTGTGAATAAATAACAGACTATTTCTGACGGGGGCCGCAGGTGACATGGTCGCTCTCTAATGAAGAGTAAGAGCGCTTATGCAGAATTTTCTGAATTTAGTTTCTTTTTGTTTTGGACGTATTGTTTAACAACTTAGTTCAAAAAACTTACAAGTGTTGTAGCTACGTATTTGACAAAAAGTCCATTTATATTATATTATTCAGCCGGAGTGCATTGAGACTGTATACCACCTAAAAAGATAGGAAGTATCTTTTGAACACACAGTAGGCCTACTATACTATAAATGAAAGTCCAACGTGTTGAAACTCAAATAATAAAAAAATTCTAACACCAAAGAGCTGCTTCAAGGCTAATATATCCCCTTTTTCAGTGAAACAAGTCTATTATAGAGCAGACTACTCTCTTGAACAACAAATTCAACTGCGTGCTTTTGTTCAAGCGAGTGGTCTGCACTATATAACAGCCTTTTTCCACCGAAAAAAGTTCTGTATTAGCCTTGAAACAAAATTTTTTTTGTCATTTTGCGCTTTGTCGGCCTTTCGTTTTTTATTATTGTATACCACCTGATATTTCTTCTGTTTTTAAATCTATCGATCAAAATGGTAAATAATTGAAAATCTGAATAATTATTACCGTCGCCAAGTGTATGAAACGCATCGTAACCATAAATTTTAATAAGTAAATGCAAGTAGATCTTCTTGATGATACACGAACGACTAGCAAAGATTCGGAACTAGCAAAATATCCGTTTTGTAACCGATGATCACAAACCTTTTTTGTAAATTTTGCTTTAAGCATAGTCAAGAAATTCTAGTGATGCTAAATCCAGAACAGTAAATCAACGTGGCAGCTAAGATCACTTATGAATCATATGTGAATATTGATGATTGACCCTTTTTTCACCACATTATGAAAAGTGGGATAAGAAGAAAACGATAATAAATACAAATAAAATTATAAATATAATGATATTAATAAATAACTATCATTAATTGGCAGGTCATTTTAGTTCTAATTAAAGGAAAAAAATATTGTTTTTTTTTCAAACAATTATTTAATACTGTAGATATAAAATTATCTAATCTGGTACTTTAAAGTAGGCCTACTCGGTAGATGAAGGGTCAATGAAACTAAACCAATTAAGAATTAATTGGAATTAATTAATTAATTTGTTCGAGAGTTGAAATTTTGCTGGTCGGAGTTTCAGCATGTTAGAATTGCTTTATAATCAGTCGGGTTTGGGCAAGTAAGAAAGGTTGCAGCCGCAATGGGCCGAAAAATGTTATATAAATATAATATTATATAAATGGGCCCGTGAAACGAGATTGAAATAAATTTTCAGTACAGTATTTCATTTTGATTTAAGTCTAAATATGGTGGAATGCACGTATAGAATAGCTAAAATACGAAAAAACTAACTCATCTAGCCGGCTTACCATGTTTTATCATTTTCGAAAGAGATACATTAACAAGACGGATACCAGATATTTAAAAATTCATCCTGTTGAATTTTCGCTCCACAAAATTTAATTTAATGTTGACCTGATTTTTTTTGAAAAAAATAATGCTTTTTAATGATCGTTCTTGAAATGACATAGCATACATGTAATCTAGAATTCAGGTGCTTCAAAGTTATTAGTGGGATTACGGAAAAAAATAAGGTTGAGTAGATGATTCAAATAATATAAAATAATATTTTTTCAATAATAAAAATATTTGAGAAATAATAGAATAACCTAGAGGTAAGCTAGAGGTAAGTTCCAAAATGAGCTGGACACTGTTTTTTTACTTCAGAAAACTTCCAAACTGACCTCTTTCTATCATTCCAGTTTTTATTGGTCCCGTTGAACATTCGAAATACATGCATTTTAGGTTCACATAAAGAATGAGACAGAAAACGAGCTCTTGCTTCAGCCTATTTTAAGAATATTACCACTAAAAAAGAGTCCTCGAAACGATTCCGAAAGAATCAACAAAAATAGAGCTGGTGCTGCTTCAGTTGAACTTCGGGTTAATGATGGCGGCGCGTAGGTAATGTAGATAGAGACCTTCCGAGTATAACACACACTCATTTAATATAATTCTTTCATAAACATATTTTAATGATAGCTCATATTTTGTGCCCCAAACCAGTCAAGCAACAATGTAAATTTGAAAATTATGTATCAAGATCGCTATTTATGCCGCCTCCGGCCAACTTCATTGCTGTAATGATGGCGTCTCGCACCACCCCTTAATTGTGAATCCTGTTTCTCAGTTAGTATTTATTTAACGTTTATGATAGCGTTGCGGCCCCTTGGACGGCAGTTTACTTTTTATGGACGGCCGTAAAAAGAAGCAATTATGGACGTTATCTCTAATGTTAATTTGTATTTATAACAAAAGAGCGTTTTCATAAAAATGGAAATTGCTTTTTCTATTATGAGGTATTATTGTTTTCGTGCTTTCCACTGTTTTCAGTGGCAGAAACATACACGCGTTTGATACATTGTGCAGAGTGTCTATAATTAAAGTTCTCTTCGTCTGAACTGTTTGCAGCCGTAACTATTAGTCAGTAAGCAATGAAACTTTGGGCAAAACAGAAACATCTTACTGAAGGGATGGGCTTAAAAATTTTGTTTAAATCGAAAATTCTCACCAAGACAGCATTTACTGCTTTATATAGAACTTCACATTAAAATGCAGTGTTGATTTCTTTGGTCAGAAAAAAGCATGCTCAACATGATGCCTGCCAGCATTGGCTACCATCTTAATTCTTAAAACAGCATGTACAACCGTCGAGCACAGCGTATGCTTTGAAAAATAGTGCGGTCGGCGCAATGATACTATCTTGCAGAATCGACAAAGATATTACGTTGTCACGGCAGACCAAGTCTAAAATAATTTCACGTGAAATAATCGGTTAGGCCAGTAATTCCCAAAATTTTGTCCCTCGTGGCTTCCTTGTTGCCCTATTCATGGTTCATCTGCGGCTCTATGGAATAGTTTAGTAGATATTGTGCATTCATAAAAGAGTCACTTCAAAGCATAAATAGACCCACACACATCAATATTTCCAGCTCGTCACAACTCCCCTGACAAAGTTTGGCGATGCTCCTAAGAGCCGCGACGGACACTTTGAGAAACATTTGGTGGGGGGGGGGGTGCATGTGTGGTGTAGCAGTAGTAGGTAGGGCCTCCAAAAAATGGCTCGGGGATCCATGATGTTCTTAAGTCAGCCACCTCGTTGGGCAATTTGCCTGTTGTGACGTTGTATTTGTATTATACAACGCCCATAAAGAATACTTATGGTTGTCTTATTCTAAGAATGGATAGCTTCTCGATTTACCCCAACATGTTTATCTTATTTCTTTTTAAACGTGTCAATTGTGTTACAATTCACTACCTCTGGGGGTAAGCTATTCCATTTATTAACAACCCTATTAGAGAAAAATTCCCTGCGACACCATAACCTTGCATTGTCCCTCACCAATCGATACTGGTGTCCCCTTGTAAAAGCAGTCGATTGGCGGTGTACTAAAAGTTCATGGTCCATCCTATCCATCCCATTAAAAATTTTGATTTAAGATCTTTTAGTTTGCATTTCTTTTTTTTCACACCTTGAAGTTTGTATTCCTCATTTTTTTCTTACTATAGTTTGAATCACAAAGAAGGTGGTTATGTATTTGGAAAATAATATTACTTCAATACATTTATTTTATGTGTGATTTTTGAGACTTTGCGAGTCTTCAATAAGGCCCTGTATAAGCAGTACAATTAAATATAGGTTTTTTTAAATGATTTTTCTGGCTTTTGTGATACGTGTCATTTACTATGAAAAAATTATCAACAAGACATAAAGCTGCTTCTACAGATCTAAATGACGTGCGTTGAGAGATAGAGGAAGAACGGAACTTCATAGACATAAGTGTCAAAAGCTATTTCAGAAGAAAAGATTGGTGACTGGGTTCTTGTTAAACTCACAAATAAAAAATCAGTAAAGATGCTCGTTAGGCAAAACCGTGGTTAAGATTCCTATGGAAGCAAAATTTGAGAGAAGAATTGCTACTACATCTCCTTTCAATGTTTTTACACAATTACAACAAGGTTATTATCTACGAGTGCTTAAATTCTGGGAAAAACCACATTTTCCTTGTTATGTGCCCTATATAATTTCGACTAATGTTCGGGGGGCGGGATTATTAAATATTGTGAGTTTTCTACATACTAAGATTATTAATTAGCTATATGTTCTAAGAATAATAAAATGTTTGAGCTTTTTATGCTTTAAATGATTTTTCCCCTTTGTTTATACGTCTTTCATTTATGATCATCATTTTATGAATGATTTTAAAGCACAATCAATCATAGGTTCCACTTGATTATTCGTTGAAGCAAGTGAAAGAAATACAAATACAAACACAGAGACCACAAGAAACAAAATGCCCAACGAGGTTTCTGAAAAAAGATGCCCAGAAATATGGATGTCGAATACATATCTAAACTATATGAAAAATACAGCAACCCAATAAGAGCAGTAAAAAACCAACAAGTATGATAAATATACTGCCCGTAAAAAAATATAGTTGTCTCATGTAAGTAGCTTCTGGATTCATCCTAATATGTTTATCGTATTTCTTTTTAAACGTGTCAATTGTATTAGAATTCACTAGCCCTGGAGGTAAGCTATTCCGTTTACTCACAACCCTATTAGAGGAAAAACTCCCTGCACCTAGAACCGCACCCAAACCACCACAACCTAGAATTTTCCCTTCCCAATCGATACTGATGTCTTCTTGTCGAAACAATTGATTGACAGTGTATTAATAAGTCATGGCTCATTTTATCCATCACGTTGAAAATTTTAAACACTTCAATTATATCCCCCCAACATCTGTGCTCTTCTAATATGAACATTTTCAAAAAATCAAGTCTCTCTTCATTGCTTAAACCTCGTGTGCCATCAAGAGCACGCGTTGCTCTGCATCCCCTCGACAAAACCAATGTCCCTCCGTAAGCATGGTCTCCAAAACCTGACGGCATACTCCAGTCCATGACGAACTAAGACCCGGACAAGAAGAAGGATCACTTTAGGAGAACACGAAGAAACCTTTTTGAGAATGAAACCGAGCATTCTATTCGATTTTTTGACCAACGCTGAACAATTTTCAGAAAATGGAACAACGTTCCGTGGTCAATTGACGAAGAAAACAATTAATCTTGAAAAGGGACATTAATGAAAATAAGTTTAAAACATTAGACCTACAAAAAACATGAGTTTAGAAACTTCTTCCCATGTTTTCACTTTTTTTTTTTACTTCTGCAATGAAGACGCTATGAAATTTGCACAAATAAAATTAGGGGTTGCACTTACCCCGATGTACTTTATATTATTATATAAAATCAGTTCTCGAAAATCTACCTATAAATGGGAAACTGATTTCTTCCGTTGATTCCATCACTAGTAACGATGAGTACAGGTGCTACGAGTTTTTTTAAATGCTCCAGAACTCGTACTTAGAAAAATAAGAGAATAATAACAAAAAAAAAATTAGACTGGGTGTCTCGTTATTTTTGTCCATTTTTTTACATTTTATTTTTCACCCATACGTGAGTGTTTGCGCGTATTTGCTGACGCTGCGAAGAGAAGTTGCGCCTTTCGTTCCGAAAACCTTTCCCTATTTGTCAAGAACAGTGTGGGTAGACGAACAACAGCAGCAAAAAATAATAACTCACTCTCTACGTTATGTTTATACAGACGGAATGCCCGACCATACGTTTGTTTTACAGCCGCAAAAAAAACAGTCATAACAATGAAAAACAAAAAATTCCATTGTACCAGACAGATTTCAAGAATTCTCTCTCAAATAATGATTCTAAATATTACACATACGAAAAAATCACTCATACAGAGAAAAATTACTGAAAACTACTGTAATGGTAAAAAAAAAAAAACCTTGAGCTTATCACTAGAATCTTTTTTGCTGGAGAAATAGATATTCGTACTTAGTTATTCATTTTTTTTTATTTATAGTTGAATTTTTGTTTTTAAGACAAGTGAAAAAAAAAAATTTGATACATGTTACACTCTTTAAAAAAAAAAAAACAGCCCACGGATATAATTACTTGAAACGACGCATTAATTTGTTACCAATCAATAAAAAAGTTTCAACAGTCGTGTCACGTATCAAACTTACCACTGGTTCAACTTAGGCTTTCGCAACTAATGTTTCATTTGCCTTTTTTTAGTTTTTTCCGTGGTTTCTTTTTCCCCTTTACCTTGTGAGGTCAGTGATGATTGCATAATTTGAGTGTACTTCTATATAGAATTCAAACCATATACAGTAGGATCTTTCAAATCCGGATTCCTCGGGACCTAAGTGATTCCGGATTAGTGAATCTGCTGAACTATGGATCCACTTTTTTTATTTCCCAATTTTTCATATTTAAAGCAGTAATTACCTCGTTGAGCATTTCGATTCATAGTTGTATTTGAAAAAAAATTAATGAAGCAATACAGTAGAACTTGGTTCATTCGAAGTCCAAAGTCACTGGAAAAAAGTTCGAATTATCCAATTAATGTATCCTGGATCCGTAAAATTGATTCAAATTAATCATCAACATTCACAAAGGGCAATAGTTATCAATTATTAAAATTTCAATATAACGAAACTGTTTTCCAAATTTTAATAATTCATAATTATAACAATTGATCTTAGCTGCTGTATCATTCCATTGTTCTGGAATCAGCATCACTGCAGAATTTCTTGGACATGTTGAAAGCCTGATTTACAGAAATAGTTCACGATCATTCGTTATGAAACTGCTTCCCAAATCTTGCTTATCATTCTTATGCTATTAAGGAAATATACTTTCATTAACGTATTACGCAATCTGAACTTTCCGATACTTTCCACACGCTTGAATGACGACAAAGAGATTCAGATTTTGAATGACACACCTCTTGACCATCTATAGCATAGTTTCCCAAACTTTTTGCTTCATCGCCCCCTGGACCATTCCATTGCCCACGAGGGGTGACATTGCCCACTTTGGGAAACACTGATCTGTAGGTTGAAAAGCATAATCGGTATTAAGTGGTACATAGTCTCGGTGCACTCCAGCTGAACAATGTTAAAATAGGCATTAAATTTTCAAAAAAAAAGAGTAGAGGAAAAACAGAATTTTCAAACATTTATTAGTCTTTAGAAATTTGTTGTTTAACAAATTAAGAATTTTTAAAAAAGCTTAAATTAAACAAGGAATTTTAACATGAAATTGGATAGAAAACTCGTAAAAAAAAAAAGTTCGAATTATTCAAAATTCAAATTAACCAAGTTCGCATTATCCAAGTTCTACTGTATATATGCGTACAGTAACAGATAATTTAATTGAAACCATAATTTTTAATTCACATACCATTACTAGTTATACAAGAAAAAAATCCTTGTTTTCTTTAAACATTTTCTGTAGTAATTACTCGGATCCGAAAAATATACATATTTGTTTTGTTTCTGGAGATCCTATAAATTGTATATTTTTCAGTTCCATGTTTTCCACACAATATTCGTATTGGTGTTCTGCATTCCAGATTTTTCAAAAGTTCATCTTCTCACATATATTTAAAGCATCCTGTTTCTGTTTGTGGCTCGCACCTGCCATCACTTGGCATTTTCGGTACGTTCGGAAATCCATAGTAATCACAAAGAACAGAGCGCTGGATAAGTTCTAAAACACTAAGGATAACTGTACACCGAGGAGAAATTAAATGAAAAATAAGAAAAGTTTTTGTTGATATCAAAGGCTTACTTTCTGATTAATCACATTCATTGAGACACACACAGTTGCCATTATTGTTTCCCAGAAGACCGAAAATCACAGTGGACAGCAACAGTAAGTGGTGCAAAAAAGAATAAAAAATGATGATACAAAGGCTGAAACAATTTTGGTGAAGGAAAAACATCAAAAGTCCCCGGTTGAAAAAAAAAAAAACAAATTTTCGGCCGAAGTGTCCGGATTATGGATGTCCGGCTTTGGGAGGTCCTACTGCACATATACAAATACAAATACAAATACAAATACAACGCCACAACAGGCAAATTGCCCAACGAGGTGGCTGACTTAAGAACATCATGGATCCCCGAGCCCCTACCTACTACTGCTACACCACACATGCACCCCCCCCCCCCGCGGAACCCCCCAACGAATCGGTACATGCGGGAATGTGCGTGTACGTGTAGTGCAACCTGACGTAAAGTTTGTTTCTGTGTAATGCTTGTTATGTGTAGTGCTGCCATCTGCCCTCAGTTTTACTAACTATGAGTGAAGTGTTATGGTTGAATGATTTACCGTTGTAGGACTGTTGCTCTCTGTGGCGAGACTTTTTAACGGGGAGATCGGCTCGCATTTGCGCCTTGAAGTTGGGAACCACAGAAAACCAACTTCAGCCGACCACCACTGTGGGGTTCGAACCCGGATTCTCGTAATACGTAATACAAATTTTCTCTCCGAATTGGGATTCTCTCCGCTGAAGTACTGTATTCCGGTGTTTCTAAACTAAACGGACTAAAGTTGGTCCATGAAGATGGGTCAGGTCATGGGTTCTTAACGTTTTCAGCGACCCAAAATTAACAACACCATCAACTTTATGATCCATCTCAGTCTATATTTTTAATTTGAAAATTCTTATTGAATATTTCTGACTAACAAAATGTTTGGTTTGAAAAATTAGTGAAACCAGTCGGCGCAGTCTTAACAGTTGGGCCAACAGGACCAGATCCCTGAATCGCGCGAAGAGGATCCTTCAAATTACTGAAGGCTTTCCCTACTTCTGAAATTATTTCTTTCATAAATTCTGATGTTTCATTAATTCTAGAATTATGTAGCCCATTTCTTTCCATTAGTTTAAAATTCTCATATATTCTAAATTTTCACTAGTTTTTTTTAGTGTGTTCATACTTTTTACAAATATGGTTCGGCAGTCTTGGGCATTCTGTACTAATGTTATGCCTTTTGGATGCCGACTTCTTTCCAATAAATATTATATATAAAATCATGGCTCAAGCGGGCCCAAAAAACGTCTGGGCCTCAATCCACCAAAATCATTGAGAAGCCCCTAAAACCAGTGACAGGACAAACGGAATCATAACCAGATTTTGATAGAATTTTTATGACCCATTTCAGAGAAGCCCTTGTAACCCATAGCTTAAGAACCCCTGGGTTAAGTGGTCCGCAAGCAGACTTGAAAATTGAATTCTGATTTATATATTTTTTTAAATCATATGCTATGGATATTATACAGGATTAGCGAGTAATAAGTTCCCCACTTCATAGAGCTCTTGAGTGTTCTATTAAATGAGACAAAATTTGTACTAAGGCACTTATCATTAATTAAATGAAAAAAGTTCAAAAATCCGTCGATAGGTGACACTGACGCACACCTATAAATATTGAATACGCTTACACATAAATGTTTAATATGTAGCACTAAAACTGCTCAATATGTCTCCATTCTTAACATTGAGCTCTAATTGCAAATCCATATATTCCTAAGCTGAACGCAGCGTGTTTGTCAAAATATCCAGAAGAAGGTGCCGAATGCTGTCTTGTGCGATTAAAGTACATTGTTCAAAACATACACATGCTCAACCCACGGCCCGCGGGATAAATGTAGCCATCAGAGTCATCTGATGTGGCCCGCGACCTGAAACTTAATTGTGTAAAAATGAACTAAGCGGAACATTAACCAGATCACTTAAGTGATGTGGAACTTGCACTGCGGGTTCCTTAAGTGGTCCGCGTCACATTTCTAGATCACTTAAGTGACCCACGGCACCACAGAAGTGATCTGTTGCGCTGTTTGAAAATCACTTGTCAAGTGGTCCACTTCAGTTAGATGGCACGCGGCACATTTCCGGATCATTAAGGTGATCTGCGGGGCTGTTCCAGGCCACTTAAGTGACTTGTGGCGCATTTACAGATCACTTAAATGATCCCGCGTCACATTTTCGCTTCGCGTTAGTGGCTCGCGACACGATTTTAAATTAATGAAGTGGCCCGCAACCTCCAAAGTTTGAGCACTCTTGGTTTAAAATGAAGGACATATATTGAGCAGTTTTAGTGCCACATATTAATTTATATGTGAAAGCATATTCTTTCAATATGTATATGCTTACTCCAGCGTTGCCTATCGACGGATTTTTGTACTATTTTTTTAATTCAATAAATGGCAAACGCATCATTTGAATTATTTGTAGTACATACTACAAATCGTTCCTCTCTGAAGCGAGGAACTTGTTTTCACTAACCCTGTATTTATGAAAGTCTAAAGTAATTTGGTGGTCCGTCATAGTCTTGATATTTTACTGGTCCTTGCGTTCATAAAGGTTGAGAAAAGCTGCTGTGTATTCTATACTCTTGAAGCCTGTAGCTATTTTAAGAATTGCCTCTTGTTCTGGCTTGTTTACAATTTCTCCCTAGTGTAACAATAGTCTTATTTGAGAAACGTCTGAAACAATATAGTGACAATATTCGGTCTAACTTAGTGATAAAGATTCAAGGGACCGTGAAAAATTGAGTATTTAAAACTTAGGTTGAATTTTTGAGATCATAGTATGAAATACAGTGGTCTCAACTTATAACGTTTTTCAAAAAACCATCATGAAAAACGTAATAAGCGGGAAAACGCTTTAAACGGGAAATCTGGATGAGTTATTAGAGTTAAGACCACGAAAATAAGTTGTACTAAGTGGGAAAACGTTATAAGCGGGATCCACTGTATATGGTGACGTGTATTGTACCTATCAATTTGAATTGACAACAATGTCTGCAAGCGTGTGAGTATGCGCTGCTACTCACATCCTTTGAGAGGAAGGAATTGGGTAAATGTAAGTCGACTCTCAATTTTATATATGAACGACACGTTTTTACGAACACTAGTTATCAAATCTCTCTCAAACATTTTTCCTTGAACGTCCCATTTCTTTGAACGTCTTTCCAGAACAGTAACTAGGATTTTTTTGCCGCCCGGGACGAATATGATTTTGCTGCTTCCAGAACTTTAAAATTCGATTATTTTACAACGGTGTTCTTTGTTCCCACCTAAAACTGTCACCCCTTAAATTTTTCCGCCTAGAAGGGCAGTTGCCTCCTCTCCGTCTCCCTCTAGTTCACACACAGGTCCTTTTGTGACAGACGTCTTTCCCATTTACAAACTTTCGATTTTACGTAATTTTTCAAGTCCGTTTGTTGTTGTTAGGAACCATCGAGGCTCAATTCCGTCTCCTGGTGACTATAGATCATGGCTCTCCAAGTTGGTCTGCCATTCACAGCATGCCTCAGTTGTGCTAGCTTCATTCCGGTGCTTTGCAAAACCTTCTCTATCCATCTCTGGTGCTCGGTTTGCCTCTTCCTCTCTTTACTTCCATTCTTCCAAGCATTACCATTTTTTCTAGTGAGCCGTACTAGTTCGTAAAAACGAGCGTCGACTGTAGTATACCATGGACCGTTGGCTAGTGCGGAGAGATGCAGATAATTCTTCAACTTTGACATAAAAACTCTCACATGAGACAAAAGATTTTAATATGCGTGCAAATTGAATATGTTGGATTATTGGTCCCTACTTTTTTTAGGCTGATGCCAGACGTGCAGTTAATTGTGAAAGCATAGTTTGGATAAATTAGCACCGTGACTGCATGCCTGGAATTATCTTGAAAAAAGAGTAGAGATCAATAATCCAACACATGCTAGACATGAGAATAGCAACGTAAATGAACCAAATCTCTTTTGTTAGCTACTGAAGAAGGAACAACACCACCTATATACAGAAGAAAGCCTCCGTCACTTCTTCTGTACGTGACGTCACTGAAAAAAGCCATCTCACCTATAGCCATTGGATATAGCAGGCCGACGCATGCACCATCTTTAGCCTTTTTTGTATTATATACCATGGCTATAGGTGAGATGGCCTTCTTCAGCGACGTCACAAGCTTCGTGCGGAGGCTTTTTTCTATAGGTGGTGTTGATTTGCACCGGTCTACAGTGAAACCTGTCTAAAGGTCGCTACAACCTACTCTGACGTGACGTGAGATGACGTCACGTCAGATACGTTGTGTGTTCTGATTTGTGGAAATTCTGTGACATGTGAAATTATGTGACGTGGGAATTCCTGCTTCACAGAATTTCCACGAATCAGAATTCACAACGTCGTCCCACGTTACGTCAGAGTAATGTGCAGTGACCTTAACACGGACACTGTATGAGACGGAAAGGGGCCGTTCAAGTATTACGTAAGCAAATTTTTGGCCATTTTTGACCCCCTCCCACCCCCGTTGTCAGCAAAATTTCGTCATCAGCTCTGCCCTCTGAATCCTAACTCATATTTTCATAAAGGGTGGTTGATGACGTAAGCATTATCAAACCCCCCCCCCCTCCCCTTGTCATCAAAAGTCAGCAAATCGGAAACCCCCTCTCCCCCCCATCGATGATGACGTAATACTTGAACGGCCCCAAACCTGTCTTTAACAGAATCAAAAGATGGTCCCATCGATAATTAGTGCTTTGATATGCACCTTTATAAAACGGGAACCCGTCCAAAAAAAACGGCACATTATTTCATATTTCAGTCTCTTGACGTTCCGTTCAATACAGGTTTCACTGTCATTGCTTAACTATCAAAGAATGTAAGTATACCATGTGCTCTGCAAGGGTTACGAACTCATTAGTAGCAGAGGCGCCGAGATGAAGAAAACATTGGGGGGAAGGGGTGGCTGAAAGTTGCTGGTTGTCCTGTATATACGGGACCACAGGAAAAATTGCTACCGCAGGGAGTCTCCCATCGAGGGGTTAGCGCACCAACCTCTCGACGAGTATAAAAAACAAGCCCGCCGTTCCGAATCAGCAAAAAATTGTTTTCAGACCCCTTCTAATTATCCCTCGTGTGCAGAAAATGACCGTGGTGAGACAAAAATGATCAATGACCCACGCAAAACAATTAAGGTGCATTGCATTGTATATTCATTAATTATTGGGGGGTGCTCAAATAGTCTCAGCCCCTAGGTTCCGGCGCCTATGATTTGTAGATACAGTACTCGCTACCCTGTGTTATCAGATGCTATTAGAAGTGATATCATCTTCTTGATATAAATGAAGAAATAAATCATGCACACACGTACATTACACTTTAAATTCATTTATGAAGAAACGTATTTTGATATCTTTCCTACAAATTGGAATATTACGTGGGGTTTTGGGGTGGCCCAGACAGATCGAATATTAAAGCTATCATTGGGAGCTATTAAAGACATGGTACATTTCACCAAATGCTCAGAGCAGATTCCAAATAACTCTCTACATTGCAGGTATAAAAGCATTTCATTTGCGGGCTATATTTCAATCGACATTACTTTTACGGACCTTATAAGAAGTAAATTACTTCTCCAGGGTCAAATATATGAATAAAAAATGCCGATGAAATTAATTATTTGATGATTTTTCATCATAATTATATCACCAATTTTGTGTAGGTATTATATTTAACTTCACGTTCTACAGCCTATATCACATTTTTGGTTGATGAAATGTTTTTCAAATTGCTTTTGCGTGCTGGATAAAACTCTCAAGTCCGCTGGGTAGACCAGTGTTTTTCAATCTTTCTTAACTCGCAGCTCTCTGTCTGAACTTTCACGGCATACTTGAATAGAGATTTTTAAGGAAGTTCAGTTTTAAGGATTCAATTTCTAACCCAGACAATACTAATTTTTTTGCTAATCGTAGTAAAAAGACAACATTCGTAACACAAAATTTAATTGCAAATTATGAAATGATGTAGAGAAAGATGTCCTCCCCCACTTGTTAATACAACATTTTCGGAAGACTAGTTATATATCTGGAGATAATTCAAATTTCTCCCACGGTGACTCAAACACCGGTCTCCCATATGCCGGACGACTGATCTATCATCATCTCCAGATATAACCAAAATCTTGTATAAAATTATGTTTGGACTTCTTCAGAAATAATTTAGTCAATTTCTTTAAAAACTTTCTCGGCACACACCTGCGATCCGCTCACGGCATACCCCGTGGTTGAAAAACCCTTGGGTTAGACAAACACATTCATTCCCGAAATGGGATTCGAATCCACACAAATCGAGCAGCGGATTGGCGTAAGCTTCTAGTCTATTTCGACTTGGCAAAGTTGGTGTAAAACAACTCTGGAATTCGGGGGCTTTATTTAGACGCGAGTATAAGATAAAATTTGGCTCTTTTCTTGGGGGGGGGGGGGGCGTAGCAGAATCGACCTTTGGTCGGGGGCACAAAAATGTTCTTCCTGTTAATTTTAAGTTATCGCCCTTCAAGAACATTTAAATTAATAGAAATCGGTTAATATAGCACATGAAGGGTGCAATTATCACCGAATAAAGGGTGCAATTTATCACTGAAATATATATTTTTCTAATTTTTGGTCGGGGAAGGGGCACTAAGCACCCCCCTGCATACGCCTGTTTATCGTATATATCATTTTCACCTCCGGCTGAAGAGTGTACTAAGTTGTACATCATACAAAAAACGACGCCATTTCTTTTACCTATAATACCGGTATTATCAATCATATTTTTCAATTCATATTCAATACCCGAAAGAATCTTCTGATAGACTTTTTGATCCTGAAGTACTTCTTCTTTCTTTGTCGTACAAAATCCCGTCCCATACGTCTTGTAACAGAAATGAACTGAATCTTTTTTTTTTGGTACACGCATATACTGTGTGTGGTGCGCGTCTGTCGGATTCAATAAAAAAAAGAGGCAAAAAAAAAAAAAAAAAAACCCCTAGAAGAACCTCCCCAACCTCAGCCATTTTCTTGTCGGTGTGGTAGTGCTAGAAGTAGTAGCCACTAGGTTCGTGACAAATTTCGTTTCGCATTGTAACGATGAGTTACGATCCCAAGAACTACGACTTACTGATAGTTGTTGTTGTGGACGGACGGGATGTTGCTGCATACAACTGAAGCTAACGAAGCACGTACTTAAGGCTGTTGTAAAGCGGCACACGTAGCTTTTAACCACTCGAAATGAAAAATAAAATGGCATCAGAGAAAGGGAGACAGAGGGCACACATTTCTTTAAAGAAAGAAAAATACAGTATAGGAGAAGATTTGGCTGAGAGAAGAGAAGAAAAAGACTTTTTTGATGATGAGTAGGAAAGGCTTATTCTACAATTGCTGCCATGTGAAATACGAATATTCATCAAAGTAAAATTTTATATGTACGGTACAGGGCCCGATTTCCGCATGGGCAACATTGGCATTTTCCCAAGGCCCCATGTTTTAAGGGGCCCCCAAATTTATAATAGAATATATTTTACTCAAATTAAAAAATTTTATTTGATAAAATTTTGGGAAATCAAATAATTTTCCCTGAATCACATCATATATTAGGTGGGGAACAAAGTTCTTGCCAGAAATGATAGGTAGTGCCAGACGAGCTGCAGTAGTCGTGTTTACAGGCTAATTTGCATAACCGCGATTGTTATGGAAATGTTAAAGTGTGTTCTAGTAGTAGACGAAATCTTTTTCGTTGTTTGCAACTTTAATGCGTAATACGGGTACGTGTAAAATATGTGTTCAAAAATTTAAAATTCATCACACAATTTGGTTCCGCTGAAAATCCAAACTAGGTGCTTTCAGGGCTGCAACCGCGATAAATTTCGTCTTAGGAGAGTCCACTATAAGTGCCAGAACACTAGGTTTCTACTGTGGACATTACCATCGACAATCCAGCTAGAAATTGCCCAGTGTACGAGCAAAAAAGTTCGCCAGCACACTGACACACAAGAAGGTCATATTGTCTGTCTGGTGGGATCACAGTGAAATAATCTTCTATAACTTTCTACTGAAAAGATATTATTTCTTGCTTTTTTTTCTGTATCCTTTTTTCCGAACAATAAATTTCTGGCAAGAACTTTGCTCCCCACCTAATGCTATTTCCAAAGTGCCCATTATTAGCAAACCCTATCAAATATCAATGCTAATGTTACACCAGTCAGCAATAGACTTTACACAGAATATGCAATGCACCTATTGCAATATTAACTTAACGACCAAAATATTTTTCAATATGTCATAGTCATTTGTTCAATTCCGCAATATCACATCTTTTTGAAGGTACAATGACTCATGAAACGATGACAAGAAAGTTCGCACGTTTGATCAATATGAAATCCTTAAATTTTCATGAAGATTCTGTATATTTTGAATGTAAAACTTTATGCTTCTGATCTTGCTAACAATTTTTCAGACGAACTGCAACAATTTCCATTCTTGGTTCAGGTTGGTGACACAATGCCACAAATGTTAAATTGAGACAGCATTGAATCATTAATGACAACATCACCAATATCAAACTGTTCTAGAGAAAGATCATTCTCCTTATTAAAAAGGATAAAATCATCATTTCGCTCAAGTCTTACAAGAAAAACTGTCATCTCTTAACTTTATTGTGTATTGAAGCTGAGATAACTCAGAAATTAGATTTTGATGACATCTAATCTTTCAATGCTTTAACTCATATGAAAGTGCGAAAAAAACATATTTTAAGAGATTATTTCATGGAGAATTTTACATTACATTTCTCCTTTTTAAATGAGTACATATCCGTTTTTGTTATGTTTACAAACAACATATACTGTATTTGCTTTGCCCCCAATAATTCTTTTGCCCAGGGTCCCATCAAGTCAAAATCGGGCCCTGGTATGGTAGTCCCTCTAGGTAGGTGCAAGTATAATCTGCTCTGGAGTAGTTTTCTATCACATTAGAACAAACATTTTATACCAACATGGAGAAGTTGTCTGGCTCTATCGTAATTTCGTAATTGGTGTATTTATGTTTTTACGATGTTGAATATGAGGTTGATAAAAAAAAAATCTAATTTTAAGCATCTGATGTAACAATTGTTCTGAAAAATGGAGGTGGTGCTCGTGAACGTAGAGATATTTTTATGAAGTCTCGGGAGATGATGCTTTACATCAGTAATTCTCAACCGGTGCTCCCCGGAGCCCTAAGGGCTCTGTGTGAACTCCCAGGGGCTCCACGGCCGCTCGGGGAAAAAAAATAAAAAAACCCAGTAAATTTGAAAAAAAAAAAAAATTATTAATATTTTTGAATAATAAAAATAAATCAGTAACTTTGATGAATAAATAAAAAATAGGCCTACGGGGTTCCGCCGTAGAAATTTATATACCGGAAAGGGCTCCGTGGGTCAAGAAAGGTTGAGAACCTCTGCTTTACATCATATGATGCTCAACCCATGGCTCACGGGTAAAATGTATCCCTCAAAGTCATTGATATGGCTCACGATCTTGAACATAAATTTGCACGAATTATTTGAATGGTTTTTGAAGACTGCTTTTCAAACTAGTATGTTTGAATTTTTTTTCATGTGATGGTAATTAAGCAGTGGTTATCCGACACTAGCAGGTTTCATTGTAGCTTCCACTACAGATAAGAATGGACTATTGATTAAAATTGCACTACCATCCATCCATCGTACATAACCCCTGTAGTAATAAAAAAAATCCTGCTTTAAAAAATTATTTTGTCTTGGTTCTAAAATTTTCACCCTTCAATCTAAAATTGAAAAAAAATAATAATTAAAAGTTATGAAGTATTTTATTTGATAGCGATCCGTGACCGAACCTATCTAGTGGCTCACGACAAGTTACTAAATCATTTGAGTGTTTCACCACCCTATCCGAAAGGTTTCTAAATCACTCAAGTGGCCCGCACTCGCCATAAATTGAGCACCTCTGTTTTACACGAACCAATAGTTCAATCGTTTCGATACACTAAATAGATACACTAAACAGAGTGGATGTTGCAACAGGTAAGGATAACTAAAATGCCTAAATTTAATGGAGATTCTAAACTTCCTAAGGGCGCTACATCTTATTTTAACAGTCGTTATTCAGTGTGATATGCTTCGAAAACACTATAAAAGTCCTATTTTTGAGGCCCATTTATTTGGTTACCCAAAAAATAATTTAATGATTTAGTCTGGGATGCCCTATAACATCTACAAAACTGACGAAACATATTGCATATTATCACCTTCATTCATGGAAAGGATTCACGTGGAAAACTACTCGTTGAAGTAAACGTCAAAGCCACATTGATAAACTTTTTACTTCCAATTCAAAAAAAAAATTGTATGAAATTTTGAAAACACCTAAAGAAATAATTTAATGTTAAAGAAAGAAAAATGAAGCAAACATCGAACAATGTAGGTGAATTTTATAAAAAAGTTTTTCTCTCCCTGGTCAAAAACTTACAAGAAAAATGCTCAGAATTTTCAATGACCGATAATTTTAGGTACATTAACCCCCGCAGCGGCATTGACGAAGAGGTGTCTCACCTCTTCAAAAGCCTCTTATTTTAGCCCAGATTTATTTTAAAGTTTATTTCTTAATGAAACATTTTCCCCCCATACCCCTTACTTTACACCTCTAAAAAATCGAAAGAAAGCCTACTTCATTCAAAAAGATATGGCATTTCACAGGGGGTTCAGTGATTTCAACTAAGGGGGCCGTTCAAGTATTACGTCGTCATCGATGGGGCGGGAGGAGGTTTCCGATTTGTTGACTATTGATGACAAGGGGGGAAGGGGGGTTTGGATAATGCTTACGTCATCAACCACCCTTTATGAAAATATGAAATATTTTTAATGGCATCTTACTCGGTGAGCCAAAAACGAGAAAAACCTTTCGATAGTTTGTGGGCACTTGAAGTAACATTCCCCCCACTATTGATAAGTGCCGTACAGAGCCACTTTGGTGATCTCTAAATTTTTCGCGAATCCAAGTGATCTGGAAATGTGTCCGGCCGCTTAAGTGCTCTGAAACTGTGACACGCATCTCTCAAGTGATCCGTAATTATATGCTGCGGCTCACTCTATCTGAGAATGTGCCGCGGGTAACTTGAGTGATGAAGAACCGCACTGGGGGCCACTTAAGTGCTCTAAAACTACGTCACATGTCACTAAAGAGATCTTTAAATGTGTCACGGATCGCTTAAGTGTTCTGGAATTGTACCATGGGACACTTAAACGATCTGTAAATGTACCGCTTAGTTAATTTTTACAAAATTAGGTTTCAGGCGAGCAGGCCGCATCAGATAACCCCCAGGGCCATATTTGGTCCGCGGGTCAAGGGCCTTTATGCGATTTATCATTATATGACTTAGAGGGTAGGTCGCAATGAATTTATTAAAGATAAATTTTGAGTTCATAACCTTCAAATAACATTGAAATTAACAGAAATTGATTATGATAACAGATATAAAGGTATTTTCTTCCGAAATTTCAATTAAAAAATATTTTTTTGCATTAAAAAAATAATTTTTTGATCGTAGGGGAGGGACACGAGCCCACCTATGCCCTCCCCCCGTGTACGTCTCTGATCCCACCAATATGCGTTAGGATTCAGAGGGGCAGAGCTGATGACGAAATTTTGCTGACAGGGGGAGGGGGTCAGAGTTTTGCTGACAAAAGGGGAAGGGGTCAAAAATGGCTAAAAATTTGCTTACGTAATACTTGAACGGCCCCTAAGCAGAAGAAAGGGATAACAAAACACTTTCCATTTATAGAGTGACTTGCAATTCAGACACTGAAAACTTATACGGAATATGAAAAGAAAGAAATGACCTAAACACACACACAATATAAAAAGATCCCACAAACTAATTTCGGCTTGATATATGATACAGAGAAAATTGGCATATATAGATACATATATTTGTCACGTAAGTTTATTGGGATCATTTGAAACGGTTATTTCGTTATCAGTTTGACCGAACGGAAGTCGAACCAAATGCACCTTGTAAAGAAGTGAGAAAGCTTTCGGTATGATCATAGATGTCTTCAAAAACGCCACGAGAAATCGAACATTATTTACCATTAAATAACAGGAATGACACAAACAAACAATGGCTATAACTTCCAGAAATCTTTTAAATGTCTCCGAACAGCGTTCAAATGTGTCTTGAATATATCATTGGGATCATACTATTGTTCTCGGAGAGCTTCACAGGTGAAGGGGAAACTATAACTCATTGACGTGACCAGCAGGGGGCAGCCATCGGGAGCACTGCCTGTTGTTGTTGTTACGCTGATATCCTTGACATCCTCTGCGAGACATGGTTTGTTTTTAGGGAAGTGGCAATGCAATACATGAAATCCATCTGGGTAATTCAGTCAATGTGCGGTTGTCATTCATTGAATCGTGAGGTCTTTTTCATTTTGGAATACGACAATATCGATAAGGACATCATCCATTCACTATTTATAAGTGAATGAATACTATCGACTCAAAGGGTTGAATCTTGAATAAATATCAATTTTAGTCCTTGAAACATTGCGAACAGCCATGATGCTTAAGGGGGTCTCATACCTTTTAACATGGTCTAAAAGCCTCAAAAATGTTCCAGTAGAAATTTCATTAAAAATATTATATATATATTATTTTTGGAATCAATATTTTTTCAATTACATTGATGCTGTTTGATCATGCATGGTGTGCGAATAATACATTTTTCTCTTAACGTTTCAAAATTTGAAGAAAGAGTAAGTACAGTATTAGAGGTACGGTATATGTGCAACATTGTGTTGACATAGCGCATAGCATATGCAATCGAAAGTATGTGTTAAAGTTTTGAAACAAATCGATTGGTGAATAACATTTTTAATTATATTTCTATTAGAGCATAGTTTTTAAGGCTTTTTGACTATGTTAATAAGTATGAGATCCCTTAAATATTGGTAAATAAGATAAAACTTGTATTTTGTGAAATTAAAATAAAATTACTTAGAGTCAAAATTGGTTATAACAATAACAAAGATTCCGAAATTTGTCATTACAACCTAGGTTGACATTTTCACTACGAGATGAAAACAAGTATTGTGCATGAATTTGTTATTTCATAATGATTATGGAGGCCATATTCTAGCTAGAAAAATAAAGGGAATTGGGATCATGGATACGGGACATTTGCCGATTCAAACCAAAAATGCTACCAATTGCCGGCGGAAATATCAATTATCGCTAATAAACAATCTTTGGTGGGCAATAGAGTGCTACGGCAGGCCTTCAATGAATTTTTATGTGTTTCACGAAAAACAAAAAGGTGAGCATTATATTTATATAGACATTTCATTATAATTAGTCAAAAAAGTTCAATTTTATTTATAAACTAAGCAAACTAACTCCATCCCCGATGTTAGAGAAGATTCTGAAAAAAAGGAAGCTTCATTGAAAAACGGGGATTTTTAAAAAAAAAAATTTCGATCAAAATTACGGAAAAATACAGAAATGCCCCATCCCGTATACGCGCCGTATAAATAAGCAAGTTGAAGTGACAAACGTGTAATAAATCTTTTTTTATAGTTAAGTAGAACAACAGACGAACATTTCCGTAATGTGGTGAGCTCTGGTTCTAGTAATTTCGTGGGTTAAAACGTCATAGAAACGGAAGCAAAAGCGTTGAAAAAGTGTCGTTATATTCGAGTTTTCGTTGTGTTTTCCTCAACGTTATGAACAAAGCTAGTTAACATTATTCTAAATGAACTGAAACCACGGATTATTGACGCTATAGCAGAGTTGTCAGAACAACCGAGGTCGTTATAACCGAGTTTGGCTGTATTTAAAAAAAATTAACTTGTGAGAAAAACGGCTGATTAAGAGATAAAACCCCGAGATATACGTATAAGCCGAGTCATTGTTTTAAAATCTAAAGTGAGCGCGTGAATTTATAGCGATTTAGCACCAATTTAGCATCAATGGGACGCTTTTTAGCCAAAAAGTAAGCTCTTTTGCGGTATCAGTGGTATCGAATTTCGCAACAGTAACCCTGAAACTTGTCGGCGGCGTCTTGGAAAAGTCCGATATCTACTTTTATCCCTATTATCTTTCTATTCCACACACACCACAGCAAGTGGGCCTCCTAACTGTGGGGGGCCTTGGACCAGTCGTCGGCAAAATTCGCGAGGGTCCTGAGACCTCGAATCCGTCACTGTAAACGTGATTATTCTCGGCGAGGCTTTTAGAGGGGAAAAAAACAAGTGAAAGGAATTATGAGTCAATGTTTTTCCGTGTTCTCAGTCGGCTTGGAAAGGTACCTAGAATATATACACAGTGCTAATACCACCAGTGCTTTAGGCTATGAATCAAAATATGATTTAACTTGGTTAATTAGAAATTTGGATACTTCGAACTTTTACGAACTCCTTTTGAGTTTTCTGTCTATTTTAATGTTAAAATTTCTTGTTTATTTTTTTAGAATTTTTTGGACGATTTGAAGTTGGAGGGGGAAAAATCGTGATTTTTGTATGAGCAAATTTAGTTTGGAAAAATTCTACAAGAAGTCAGACTTTACTTTTCTTGATCAATTTGAACAAGAAATTTTTTAAAGAAAAATTAAAAGCTTGAAAATTAATTTTCAAGCTTAAAATAGTTTTTCCTTTACTCTTTCTTTTTGATAATTTAATCCCCATTTTAATATTGTTCAGCTAGAGTACATCGAGGATGTGTACCTCTTAGTACCGATTATGTTTTTTTAACCTATAGATCAAAGTGTATCATTCAAAATCTGATTATTTTTGTCGTCATCAAGAGCATGAAAATTATCAGAAAGTTCAAATTTTGTAACACGTTAATGAAAGTATATGTTTTTGATACACCATACGAATAATAAGCAAAATACGGGAAAAAGTTTCGTAACTGAAGATCACATGAACAATTTCCGGAAATCAGGCCTTGAACATGGTCAAGAAATTCTGCAGTGATGCTGAGATTCCAGAGCAGTGGAATAATGTAGCAGCTAAGATTAATCATTATAATTATAAATTCTTAAAATTCAGGAAAAAGTTTCGTAACTAAATGATAAGATTTTAATAATTGATAATTATTATCCTATGTGAATGTTGGTTATTGATTTGCAATTTTTAGTCATTTTACGGATCCGGGATAGATTAATTAGATAATACGAACTTTTTTACAGTGACTTTTGACTTCGAATTAACCAAATTCGACTGTATTTGGTGAGAATAGACGGTATTCTCACGATAGTTTTCGATCAAAATTTCTCACATTTTTCTCGATAAAATATGGTCACCCCGATCGTAATGAAATTTTAACTTTCGCATGTAATATTTGATTGCATCCAATTACATTTCTCATAATTAAAAGTGCTTGAAAAAGTCAACCTCGGTTGTAACGGTAACTCAGTTAACGACAAAATTTCAAGAAATCTTCGATGTCATTTTAACCGAATTTGACTTTATATCTTTGCGAATGTGAATATGCTGTTTGCAATAATTATATTTAATCATTCACATGCGCTATTATAGACATAAAATAAAAATAGCACTTTCATGATGAATATTGTGGCATTTCCAGCCTAACTTCTGTAATGATCTTACTGCCCCCTCCCCCCCGCACCTTGCTCATATCTCATTTACACTCAATTGCTATTTAGACAGTATATTGTAGTTCCAATACGGGCAGGCCCTAATAAGAATTTACACGGCTTCGTGTAGAGTCTAAATTTCCAATCGATCCACCTCCTAGGCCAGGAGTCCGCGCACCGTGGCTACTCCAGGACAATAAAATAAATCTATAAATTTGTTAAATAAATAAAAGAAAGATGTCTACGGGGGGCTCGGCCATAAAAATTATAAACTAAAAAGATTGAATAAAAAAGGGCATAGTTATTATTTTCGGCCTTTTTAGCTGAAATCAAATTGTAGCTCAGTAATAGGTATGGTCAGTGTTGTTTTATTTTAAGCCCGAATGAAATGGAGGTGAAATAGGTGTAAATGAAACGATAATTCGTGATGTGTTGACCAAGGCTGGGCCCACACCGGCTAGACACGACTAGACCAGACAGCTTTAGACAAGCTTGGTCATTGTTGTTCACGTTGATTTCTATGGCGCAATGCACACCGGTTAGTCAGACAAATTGAAACGTTGCGTCAAACAAATCAATGTGAACAAAAATGGCAAAGCTTGTCTAAAGCTGTCTTGTCTTGTTGTGTCTAACCGATGTGTGCTCAGTCTAAAAGTTATCTCCACTATTCATTCTAAATTTCTTTAAATTATAATTTCATTAATTTTCGAAATTTCTCTGACATTTCCGCTACTTACAGTTCGCGAAATTGAAGTTTCAAAATTGTTAACATATCTACCACTTATTGGTAGGAATGCCAGCCAAGCATTGGGGTCATTCAGCAGAAATTTTGATTTCGCTTCAAAATATTATGCCCAAGTTTGTGACACTAATGATTGTGATACGTCGAAACGGGAAACTATCACTTATCCATAGTAGCAATAATAATCCATCAATTATGGGGGAAGTAAATGAAGTTCAAACAATATAAAATTTTGACTATAATTTGCCTCTAAACTAAAATAAAGAGGAATTTCAACGCTTCCCATCAAACCTCAGATATTTCAAAAATTCCAATTGCAGAAAACGTCACATAATATGTACGTAGTTATTATTTTGTTTCTACCAAATAGAAGCAAATCTCTCCCGCAACTCGACGTTTATTAAAAAAAATTGCATTATTAACACAATACGAGTACTGTATATACTTTTAATTACTATTCAATCAACCTTCAAGATCTAAATGTCCATTCAGCATCTGTATTTATTGAGAGATGAATAGCTTTTGTCTTTCTAATGCATTTGATATATACTTAAAAACCAGGCAAAAAAGCAAACAATAGTAACTTAACAATGTATACCCAAAATGTCTATATTTATTAAGTCATAAAGGTCTCCAGTTTAGATGGAATCTCATTAACGCGATTGGTTTGTTCGGATCAGGAAAGAAACAATAATTGTTTTTGTTTTTTTTTACAAAAAAATGACCATCATAGAACATTGATGATTCCTAATATACGGAAATCTTCTTCATACATAAAACCAATTATTTATTTATTTTATTTAGACCCCCCCACCCCTTCTCTCTTTTACACAGACATTTTTTATAACAATTCCTTCTGGAAATTAGTTCTTTTACTTAACAAAGCTGTTAAAAACAACTATGATGATGAAGTAAAGACAGCACATATTATGACAGTCGATTTTTGACAGTTTTATGGTCGATTCCAACGTGTCGAGTCTTTATGAAAAAACAATGGATGCATTTTTTTTTCTGTTCGGTCTGATTTTCAATAGAGTCTGGGATTAGTTCAATTATTACCAAAATAACAATGAATGTTGTTGTGTTGGGAAAAGAAATCTAAAAACATCTTAAATTATTGGAAACGCAACGATGAAATCAAGCTGTTTTTAGTATTTTTGAATAGTTTTTAAAAATATCAGTGTTTGTCATTTATGAGTTTTTGCAGTTTAGTAGTGTTTCGTTTAATAGACACCCACAAATAATACATTTGCTTGAATGACGACTGTCTTGGTCCCAGCAATCACTTAAATTTATAATAATTTTTATTTATGTATGTAACTCCGAGGAAGAAATATTCAAATTGAGAGACCCTCTCTAAGATGTCACAAATGCTTATTTTTAAAGGAAGTTATAAGAGAAAACATTCATTTGTGTTCAGTCGAAGCGATGATGTTCAATTTAAAACTCAAGTGAAAATGGCCACTTCTACCTGAATTTTATAATCGTTTGCAGGAATGAATTCCTTGAATTTTTATTTGCGTTAATTGGTGAACGGGTAAGGCTAATTTGCAGTAGTTTGAAACATTAACTTTAAGGGGTGTCACGACCGCCGAGGCTTCAAAAAAAAAGATTTTTCTCAAAAATGACTTCAAAATAATTTCACTTAATCGGCAAATTGGTTTTTTCAAACTAAAAGGATAATGATAGTGTATCCAAAAAAACAATTTTAGAAGTGTTTTTCTCAGAATTTCTGAAGTTATCGCAACTCATCTGTAAGATGAAAAAACTGTATATTTGAATTCAAAAATTGGAGGAAAGTTGGGAAAGCACATCATAAATCAGGGAAGGGAGCGTTGTGTATCCGTAAATTTTTGCTGTTTTTTGATAACGTTTCTAAGATCTTTAAATTGATATTCACATTAATTTCAGCGAATATTGCACTTAGAAACATGGTATTTTTTTCTGTTGGCCTGGGGAGATACAGGGCAACAACTTTCTAATTGGTAGTAAGATGACAAGGGGACCGCATAAAAATTTAGATTTTTTATTTTGTGACACACTGTATTTTCACTGTCAAAACTGGTACAGGAAATTTTTGAACGACTTTTGAGCACTTTTTGAATTGGAATCATACCTCTACGATGGACGGTTGATGAGATAAAGGCCGCATTAGAGCTTACAGGACACCCTGTATATTATGGTAGTAATATCGTGACGAAAAAAAATGTATTTCGACCAACAAAAATTCAGAAACAAAAACTAATTAGCAAACTAAATTAATAAAATCTAATTTTATAAATGTTTAATGAAACTATTCAAACAATAAGTGAAGTTGAGAGAAATTGCTTCTCTCTCTCTCTCTCTCTCTCTCTCTCTATATATATATATATATATATATATATATATATATATAAATTTCATAGTTTCTTCTCAATTATTTCTTACATCTTTACTACGGAAGAGTATAATTTGGTTCGTTCGATGCCTATCGCACTGAAGGCAAAGATCTCACTGAATTTATGACAGATTTCATCTCTTTACGCGGATATCAAATTTTTTCAAACGCGAACTAAATCGCAGTGATACATTAGACCAGTGTTTCTAACCTTTCCGAAAACAAAGGACCAGTAAAATGTCTGAAACAATTTGATGGGCCACTGATGTATATTGGCCGTATTTCGGGACATACCTGTAATTTCCGTTGATTCAATTATTTTATGCATTTGTCCCGTTTTTCAACGATACTTATTTGAATTTTTAACAATTACCAAAGTCGTAATACACAGCGCTTTCATAATATAAATTATATTATGATAATTGATGGCAAAAATTATAAATATTCATCTCAGATATGTGCCAGGTTAACCGTTTTATCCTTTATTTTGGAATTTTAATTAGGATTAGTGATTGTGCCTACTTCTTACAATTTTTTATGACAATTGAGAGGTCCCGTATTTTACGGTTAATTATTTAAGATCCCAGTTTGCCGTATTTTTCCTCAATGAAGTATGGTAATCAATTTCAATGATCAATCAGATCATTTGGATATTTGTTTCGTGAAATGCATTTTTATTTTCTGCGATTTGTAGCACCCTTTTATGTAACTAATTTTAACCTTTTCCAAACTTTTGAATAACAAAAAAATGAGCGTTCTGATAACAGAATCAGAAATTTACAAAATCTCAAAAAGAGAAACACATTTTATCATTCTTTGGGATAAGATATATCGTCATAATGTTTTTGTGACCCAAGCTTAAATTTCATCCCACTTTTCTTCTGTTTTGGCTCGAATTCAAGTTTGCGAGGATCTTTATCAGAACATTGATGAGGACCAATAAAATGTACTTGACGCAGTCGACACAGACACTAATGTTAAAAGCGGTAATAAAACCTATTACAAGTACTTTACTGGAATCTTAATGTTCGTGTCCGAAAGAGCGACCATACGAAAATCTCAGCAAACAAATGAATCGTAAATTTATTAGACGAACTCACTGCTTTTACGCACATAAGATAAGTATACACTTAATTGCTACTTAAAATTCAGCACTTTACCTGAATCGAGGAGTAAATTACTTGGAAAATACGACTTTTTCTTCTTTGAATCGCGATAAGGAAAAAAATCAAAAATAAACTACAGTCTTTATTTCTATAAAGGCATGTTTCCATAACCAAAAACTTAATACTTGAGAATTTTGTTGAATGTTTCCTGTTTGCCTAATTGATATATCTGCCACCTTACATCAGGAAAGTACAAGACTTCCATAAGGAAACTTGCTTTGCTGTCTGGCATATTCGAAAGAAAAAAATAGACAAATGTTCTACAAAACCACCAAAAACCACTTTAAAGACCAATCAGGTTGAAACCATGCCATTTCTATAACACATGAAAGATCCTTTCTTTCTCAATAATAGTTTGGATTTGGATTCGTGTGAGTTCTGTTTTTTAAAATGCTTCATGTACGTTTTTAAATTTATTTGCTTAACTTCCTATGGAACATAAATTTCCACATTAGCAACTAATTACCTTCCTCTATTATTTCTTTGAAATTTTCAATTATTTTAATTTATAACTTAAAATGAGTATACGAAAAAATGGGATCGAGCACATATTAGAGCAAGGATTTTCATATTTTTTATGCTCTCAACCCCTTCAACCGAAACCTTCTGGCCGAACCCCTCAAGTGCCGCGACAAACAGATTCAAAATCACAGTCCTATTGCTTCGCTAAAAATGGTTTTACCTTCAAAATATCGCGTGGCACCCCAAACAGCGTACTGTATAGCAGGTATCTTTAATACATGGCCCTTGAAGCTTTTTGTCATGGCCCTCCGATCATTTTCAGAAAATGATGGAAAACATTGTGAAAATGATTAATTTTCTGGAATAAATGAAGGAAATAGTTTTTCAAAATTGATGAACGAAAAATTCCAGAATTGATGAACGAAAAATTCCAGAATTGATTAAACAAAAAATTCCATAATTGATGAAAGAAAAAAATTCCATAATTGATGAAAGAAAAAAATTCCATAATTGATGAAAGAAAAAAATTCCATAATTGATGAAAGAAAAAAATTCCATAATTGATGAAAGAAAAAAATTCCATAATTGATGAAAGAAAAAAATTCCATAATTGATGAAAGAAAAAAATTCCATAATTGATGAAAGAAAAAAATTCCATAATTGATGAAAGAAAAAAATTCCATAATTGATCATAATTCAAAATTTTTGAAACAAATAATTTTTGGATTTTTGAAACAAATAATTTTTGGATTTTTGAAACAAATAATTTTTGGATTTTTGAAACAAATACTTTCAGGATTAGTTTGAAAAAAATTAACTTATAAAAGAATGAGAGAAATAATTTCGTAATTTGTGATAGAAGTTATTTCACAATTAACAAGAGAATAATTGCAAAATTATTTAAAGAAATGATTTCAAGATAGGATGTCAAGCATATTTGACATCCATATTTTTCATGGCCATCTTTTTTTCCAGCCACCACGTTGGGCAATTTGCCTGTTGTGGCCTTTGCGTTTGTATATGTAATGAGAAGGAACATAATTTCAGAATTACCGATATAAATAATTACAGAATCATTTAAAGTGATTTCAGATTAAAATTAATCAGCGTTAATTAAATTAATCAGTAATTAATCAGAACTTTTTTCAGAATTGGTGAGGTATTTAAAAAAAAAAATAGTACTATTATTGAGTGGTATTTCAGAACTAATCGAAATTGATAATCAATAAAATAAATTATTTCAGCATTAATAAGTCTCCAATTATTTCTGCTTTTGTTTAACTCGGGTATTGTCCCCCTCCATTGTCGCTGTAAATCACATAAGCCCTTGTAAATCTGGATTCTTCTTTCATTCATTTTAGATCATTTTTGTCTAACCACGGTCATTTTCTGTACACGAGGGGTGATTATACTGGGACCTACAATTTATTCACGGTTCCGAACCGCAGCAATTTTTTTTATACTAGGTTAGTTAGCACACCAACCCCTCAGTGAGGGACTCTCTGCGGTAGCAATCTCTTTTTGTGGTCATGTCACCATTTCTATTGTACACCTGTGGCAGAAAAGTTTCTGACACAGGGGTATATTTCTGACAAGGACGAACCGTGTATCGAACTCGACACCTCTAAACATTCTTTGGTACTTGAGGCGAGTATCTTATCGACCTGGGTTAACTCGCCCGGGATTCTTCTTTCAATTATAAATACTTCAGTACGAGTAAGCGGCCCATAGGCTTTATGGGCAATTTAAATTTGTCGCGGGGTGTCTGAAAGGTTGAAGACCCCTGCTGTATAGCATGGCCGGTCCTTTGGGAATCACTGCATTGGTCCACATAATTACGTATAAAAAATATTTTACAAGTATTGTATGTTGTAGAAGAGTTGATCAACTTTGCCCAAGAATATTGTCAATTGTATGTTGTAGATCAGTGTTTTTCCCAAAGTGGACAACATCGCCCTTTGGTGGGTGATAGAATGGTTCAGGGGGCGACAGAAGCTACGGATTTATCATAGGATCCTATGGGTTCACTTGAGTTGGGGGTGATGAGAGAAAAAAATTCTGATGAAGGCGGCGATGGAATGAAAAGTTTGGGAAACTATGTTGTAGATGAAGCACTAATGTGATAAAAAACACTCCATCAAAATGGAAAATATTGATGGTTTTTCTAGTTTTTCAAAACGAATGGTTATGAAATATATACCACGAAGCCATTTGAAGTCTTCCAAGCTTCCATTTTATTCCTGAGAAATGTAGTCTCTTCATTATGCACAGTGAATAACAGTTTTTACCTAGAAGGACACATTTGTAAACTATTGAAATTGAAACTAGAAAAGTTTCTTGATTATTACTAGGCCTGCCAATTTATAGTCTTAAAGAAGACCCTTTAAGGCTGATGTATTCGTAAAGTATCAAATATAACGCGAGTGAGTTTAAACCAATACTTTTGATGTTTCACGAAACCAGTAAAAATATTAAAATCAGAAGTTTGTTTTTTAAGAATGTTATTAAGTTCAAATACTTTTTTTAACGAATTTCATTGTTTTTTTATTAGCTCAGGAAATGAGAAATTATGACACATATAATACAATACTATAAAATTAGATGATTTTTGTTTCGTACCAATTCAAAAATTGCAAAAATAAAATCCCATAACTAAAACTGATTACACGGTTTGAATTTAAATATTATCTTTTTCGAAATTCTGCTGTGTTTTATTGAACACTGATAAATAAACAGTAATAGTGAAATTACTTGCAGTAGTTACATGAGCTATTTTTAGGTTCGTTTGTCCTACGATCATAATCTTTTGACAATAAGGATGTTACATAAATCAAGACTTATTAATGAAGTCGATTTTTAACTAGCACATCTACAGGGTATTTCAGAAAGAATTATCCGATTTAAAAAAAAATCATAACTATTCAGCTTTTAATATGTTTTGATCAAATAATGTATAGGTAGAAAGAGGGAAATCTCGAGTTTCACGCAGTTGTCAACAGGTAGCTCTAACGCTTTTCCTTCGGCCGCCACTTCAGTGTTTGTCAAGACTGGCTTTTCCCACAGTTAGAAACCGATACACCCTACTTTAAGGCAATTTATAAGTGATTAAATTTCATGACGTGTGCTCAGCGTACATTAACGAGCGATTTCTTTCACGTTGACATTTCATTATACGATAATTTTGGAATTGATGAAGTCCCAGTTTGATATTTTACGAACTGAAAAACACGTTCATATTCAATCTAGGGTACAAGCATAGACCTGTTGAGCTAGAGATTATTGTCTAGAGCAGTGTTTTCCAAAGTGGGCAATGGAATGATCTAGGCTCTAGAGTTAAGAGTCTTCAACGTTTTACATCCGAGACCCACATTTAATGAGAGGGGTGAATCACCGGGGTTGGGCAGCTTCTCATTCCTGGTGACTACACAATGAGTTGTTATGGTAAAATTTGAATTTATTTTGCAAAAAATAAAAAAAATTAAAATTACAATTATCAATAATTTATTAGTAAACAATCAATCATTAAGTAATTATTAACAAATCTGACAAATTTAGATCTTGCTCACTGAGAGCTTTGCACAATAATACCCAGGACTATCAGTCTGATGCTAAAAAAAACCAACTTTCATCTTAATAGCGAATTCCTCAACAAATTTATTCCAAGGTTTTACGCTTCGACAGTATTGATAAAAAATTTTCTAATGAAATTCAGAAAATTTTAATAAATTATTCTGTTATTGACTTAAAATAGAAACTGGTCAGTAAGAAAATCAGGTCAAGATTGGATTTTTCTGAACATATACCAACTGTTCGCACGATTAGAAAGAATGTCCAAAATGAATGGGAATTAAGATCAGAATTTTTTTCAGATAGAGTGGAATGCCGATTTCATTTTTCATTAATCGGTGTCTTCGCGGGCCACTAAAATGTTGTCAGTGTTCCAAGGGCGTAGCCAGGGGGGGGGGGGGGACTTGGGGGTCTGGCCCCCCCCCGAAATGTGAGAAAATGACCGAAAAAAGGGAAAAAGATGGCCAAATCTATTGTTCTGTCACTTTGGTCCCCCCCGAACGAAATTTCTGGCTACGCCCCTGCGGTGTTCCACGGGTTGAAGACCCCGACACTAGAGGGTCGTAGAAGCTAAATAGTATAATATGGGATCTTATGGGTTGATTCCAGTTGGGGCGATGAGAAAAAAAATTCTGCAGAAGAAGGTGTTATATATATAATAAGAACAAAAAAGTTTGGGAACCATTCGGCTACCACAAGAGGCAGTACATTAATAACACCATGGTGTTGATGGTGTTGTTGATCTAGATGTATTAAAAATAAACACCGAATCACGACTTCGATTCCCGACATGAAAGTAATTCATTATTGTTCTTATCGCAATCTGGGAAACTGAAAAGAAGTATTTATCACGTTCGATAGAAACTGTAAGACACAAATCGATTTCGTGCATTGCGATACGCCATAACTGGTCACAACGTGCGCAATGGGATTGATACAATTTGTTCAGCAGTAAATATGCATTGAAATTTCAATGAGGCTATTAATTTTCTCAATAATAAACAGAGTCGTTAACCTTTTCATCAAAGACTAGTGATGATAGTACACGTCAAGACGAATAATATTTGCTATGGAACTCAGAGGCGTAATTACGGGGGGGGGGGGGGGAGGGACAAAGCGGTCTATAGCCCAGGACGATAAGTTGGACGATAAGAATTTTGGTGATTGGTGGTCAAGAACATAAAATTAGAACTGGAGAAAAGCGGCAAAAATTTGCACAGCACGCAGTCTGCAAAGCCATAACCCCTCTGATGGAACCAAGAGACTTATTATCCTTAATTGACACATTGACGAGATATCTCTCCTCTTTAAAACTCCCTTTTATAGCACTGACTAGCCCAGGGGTACTTTGTACAGTTTATTTCTCAACGGAACATTTTCCCTTTTTCTTTTAGTTTGCACCAGCTGAAAATCGAAAGAAAACCTACTTCATTAAACAAGATATGGCATTTCGAAGAGTGTTATTGATTTCTACTGTGCCGTTTTGTTTTTACAAAAATGTTTTTACAAAAATGGGTGTAAACTGGTGCCGTGTAGGAATATTTTTAATTGAAACAATACACCAACACAGCAGTTTAATTAATTAGAATGGATTTTAAATTAGCTGAAATGCCTAATTGAGGGTAATACAGCTTGTCGTTATTTCACTGTTATCTATAAATAGATAAAATCTTGCTTAGCA
This sequence comes from Pholcus phalangioides, assembly GCF_987345545.1. NCBI lineage: Eukaryota > Metazoa > Arthropoda > Arachnida > Araneae > Pholcidae > Pholcus > Pholcus phalangioides. The sequence continues at coordinate 28,220,270 of NW_028301600.1, forward strand.
AAGTTGAATACTGTGTAGTTTGTTTCCTTAAGTATTTTTTTCCAATTCATTCACTCACTTTGTTGCGATTTTATAAACCTCTGAAAACGTAAAATTTCAACAGATCTAAAAAAATGAGACACCAGCAAGGAATCAATTCCTTCTGGATAAAAATTTTTTTTACTAAATATTCGTACTTAAATGACACTAAAGGAGGTACCTTCTAAAATACCAAAAAAATTGAGAGAATAAAAAGATACCATGGGTTCTTCTGACCACACACGCACACACGCGCAAACATACACGCGCGCGAGCACGCACGCACGTATTTACCACGTATATTCAAATATACTCAATACCTAGAGGGTTAATCATAAAGCTAAAAAAATGGGTTTGTTGTATATAGTTGTTGTTAATAAAAATATATAATATAAATATATAAATATACTATAATATAAATATTTTATATTTAATAAAAAATATAGTTGTTGTTGCAGACAACATCAACACCGCACCATGAGTTCAGGAGTGGGTGCGACAGTCTTTCATTTGTTGGTATGGTGTGGCTGTGCAACGCAATGACACGCTCAGACGCTGTTTTGAGCAGCTATTTTAAGTTCCTATCTGATGCAAATCCAATTGTACTGCTCATTAATTAGATATATATATATATATATATATATATACAGTCGAATCCCGTTTTAACGAATACCGTTAAAGTGTAAATCTCGTTTTAACGAATACCGTTATAGTGGAAATCTCGTTTTAACGAACACTTTTCTAACCCCCCAAATAAATTTACATAGGAACAATGCTAGGTAAGCTGGAATTCCTTTATAACGAAATTTCGTTTTAACGAAGTGATTCCTCCGGTCTCTTGACGTTCGTTATAACGGGATTCGACTGTATATGTGTCTCTTTTTTCTACTGTTTAATGATTGGTGTCGCCATGCAAATTTTTCTGGCACCGTGAATGCGTTGCGGCTTGAAATTCATTACAGATATTGTTCATCTTGGTGTGTATTATAAGCCCCGTGTGTTTGTTGAAGGAGTTTATGATTATGCTGTATGTTTTTAGGTTAGAGTATTTCTAAAAAGGAAATTTCTATTTCAACATATTTTTATGATTTGTATAATAAGGCAATAAAGTTTCATAAAATCCAACGTGCATTTTAAACCCTTCAACTTTTAATTTACCAAGAATATTTGCACGAAAATCGATTTAACCAATTTTCTTTAACTTCAGAGAGGAAATTAATTTGGTAATTAATGTATGTGTTGGATAATTAATTTTATGATACATTGTTGCATGATCATCGCAAAATACGCCTTCAGAATACAACATACAGTTTGTACGAGTATCGATGAAACCTCACAACATCTTATTCTTTTCTAATTTAGTAATTATCAAATATTCACCAAATTGAATATATTTTCTCTCTTACACACATTTTCAAGAATATAATTCTTTCTGAGAATGATGAGATGAAATTGAAATGCAGTGGATTTCATTTATAAAAGTTTTCCAAAAAACATTCATGAAAAAAACGTTGTAAGTGGGAAATCGCTTTAAACGGGAAAATCTTGATTAGTATCAGAGTTGGGACAACCAAAATAAGTCGTACTACGCGGGGAAACGTTCTAAGTTGGAACGTTATAAGCGGGATCCACTGTATACGTTTATAATGATTGTTTTTCCTTTACTAATAGGAGTAGATTTTTTCTAATTATATAAAGGCATATCATAAAAAATTTAAAGATTATAATTATAATTTTTTATAATTTGCTCTTGCAAAAAAGAAGTTTTCAGTATTAAAATGCTTTTAATGAAGAAAAATATAACCTAATTGTTGTAATAAACATTTATACTTGATTATGTTTCTGTCTATTTATTATTTTATGGGAAACGATATAAGCGTCACTGCTGTGGGCGTGCAAGTCATAGCGTGATGCGGCACCTAACCAAAATTTAAATTCATGACCGTGCTTCCCTACGTGTCACAAACTGTGTGAAAAAGAGTGATTCAACAATCTCGCGAGTTTGTATTTCTATGAACGCCACGATCTCCTGGTCCAACTCTTACAAATTCGTGGATCTGGAGATATCTGTGGAATCATAAAGCTTACAATAAAGCTTCCACAATGTTATCTTATCAGAATAATACTTTTAAGTTTTACGTTATTAACTTTTTTTTTTGGGAGGATAAATAATGCTACCTCTGCAAATTCCTGAAATTTAAGCTCGTAAACCTATAGAATATGCATAGCTCTAAAACATTTGTCACATTTCAATTCTATGAATATACGAAATGCTTTGAATTCGGTTGAAATGAGATATGTTTGAAAAATACATACAAAAATTTTAGAAAGTCAATAGTCGATAGAATGAAGACTTTCCAAAAATGTATAGACAACCAAACTTTTTTTCCTGCAAAATAACACTATAATCTTGGTTCATGAGGGGGGGGGGGGTTAAAACCCCGAAACACCCTCTTTGTGTACGCCAATGCAACCATATTTCTATGGGCAGATATTTCAGTTGTTTAGTTACTTTTTCTGGCTTATTATTTTTGGGTAGGTGTATTTAGACTACGACAACCATAATTTTAAAAGCTTTTTTCTGATACTATTTATTTTTTGATACATATTTTTATTTTCTCTTTCTTTTTTTCCAGCCACCTTGATGGGCAATTTGCCTGTTGTGTTTTTCTAATTTTGCATTTGTATGACTTTTGAGGAAGAATGTGTCGCTAATTAATTTGTGTTTAATGTATTTAGAATGGGGGTTTCCTGCAAATTAATTTATAGTTGTTAGTTATATTTATAGTATGTGGGCTAATTAATTAGATATAGGCTTGTAGCTCACACACAGCAACTATAAAAACACTCGCATGCCTAGATGGATTCAAACCCAGACTTGTTATATAAAAAAATAAATGTTAAATTACTGGTGTTAATTGAAAGGCCAAGCGCTTGAGTGCCATGCGAAATGAAATTTTTCTCGTCGAGGTAATGGAAAGAAGCCGTAGTCAAAAATATATTTTGGAGGGGGACCACTGGCATTTCGGGGAGGGAACAGTGTGAGAGAACAATAGACTTGAGCAGGTTATTCCATATAAATCAGTCATTTTACAATATTTTGGGAGAAATGGGGAAATTGACCCCCTCTCCCAATTTCCCCTGCTTGCAATTATTCACTGTTAGAGAGCGTAATTCCTCGTTTTGCCAACTATTACATACCACTTATACATACATTCGAGGGGTTAAAGTTAGAATGGTGTATGTTGATTAATCCTCATTTTGAGAAAAAGGTTTTTCTAGAATAGTTTTCTTAAAGTTCTATGTTAAAAAAAATTTCTGATTTCACATAAGTGGGGAATCATTGAAAATTTATAGGACTTAAGTTCATTTTTCTCTATAGTTTAGCACTTCTAGATGGTATTTCTGGATATGAATCAGAATTGTTGAAAACGTGACTCTTAAACTACTTTGACATTAACCCCCCCCCCCCCCCATTTCAAAATACTTTGCAACAATAGGGAAAAAGCCTCTTAAACTAATATTCAGAAAGATCGAGTACCAAATTATCGGAGTTGTTAAATTTTGCGTCAAATATATAACTTTACATTATTACTTTTTTATATAATGGAAACTTAGGAAATGATTTTTTTTTACATATTTTTATATAAAACTTTGTTCAGATAAAAAACTTCAAGTAGTTTTTGAGAAAAACGTGAATATGAAATGAGGGAAATTTTTGGACACGCTTTAGAAACATTATAACATAGAATATAAAAAGTTATGAAATAAAAAAAAGATGAATTTCTTTTTTTCAGAATTTAAGCATTTCATTTTCTCGAGCTGCATAATGTTGTCATTTACTGACGAATTTTGAATTTCATGACAGTCTCGTAGTAATTCAATCTCTTATACGTATGTCCAGTTAAGATATCTACCTATACAAAAACAAAAATTAAAATTAAAAAAATCACGGGTTTTTTTTTTGCAGCATTTAACTTCTCCTCAAAGTCTTTGCAAAATTCCTTTCACCTTCATATCGATATTTCCCGTAAATTTGGAATTCAATCTATATTCTTCTAAAGTTTGAAGATACGTCGTTAAAATATATGTTTTAGCATGTTTTTAATTGTTTTTTTAATACAAAACATTTATTTATTCTCTCGAGTCATCGTCATTTTTTTAAAATTTTTTACTTCCTATCGTCTTTACACCTGAGCCAAAATTTTTTTTGATTGATTTACGTTTATTGTATGTCGAAATGCCCCTTAAAAAGAATAATTAATAAATTAAGGTCAATATCTTACTGGGGTCATTTGAGTTAGATTTGGTTTCAACTTGAAAAAAAAAATCATTTGGAGCAGTGATTCCCAACGTGGGCGATGGAAAGTTCCAGGGGGGGGGGCGGTAGAAGCTACGGGTATAACATAGGATCCTATGGGTTAGATTACGTTGGGGGGCGATGGGAGAAAAACATTTCCGAAGAAGGGGGCGATGGGACAAAAAAGGTTGGGAAACTATACTTTGGAGCAATCCTCTTCAATGAGGTGTACCTCTGAAGCGAAGAGGTTATTCTGTTGCATTTCAACAGAGGCGGTTTTGGCGCCCCCTTGTAATGTTGAAGTAGAGGTTTGAGAATAAAATTTGCGTCCCCTATGGTCCAGCGTCAGGGACACAAGACCCACCTGCTCCTCCCTAGTTGCGGCCCTGGATGCTCAGACCCATATCATAGATTAGCTGCCGTTCGAACTTGCCACCCTGAGAAATAGTTCATTTAGCCTCCCTGTAAATAAGTCTTTTTATCCTAATCTCATCAGAACTGAGAGATCTCGGTCCAGTGATGTCCCTTTTAATACTACAATGATAATTTTGGATGAATATGATTTATCTCTCTCGTAAAACTGTCAACGATTTGTTCTAACGGCATATTTAAAGAAGTATGTATATGCAAAACAGCTCTATAACATTGTCGACTATATAGGATAGTGGTTCTCGAAGTGTGTGACGTGTCTCCTACGGGCAGAGCCACCCTTGGGGGGGGTGTGCGTCTAGTGGGGTCGTATTGGGTCCGGGTTATGGGGGCCCACACTCACGGTAATAATTTCTTTCATAAATTCTGAATTTTTTCATCTAGAAAAAAAAAATAATTCTTTAAAATTCTGCATTTTCATCTAGAAAGAAAGATTCCAGAATTATTTTTTTCAGAAGTCCTGAATTTCCGCAAAATCTGGAATTGTTTCTTTAATAAATTCTGAATTTTCATTATTTCTTGATTTTGGACCTTCATCATTTTTTCGGAACTTTCATAATTTTTTTCAATTCTGAAAATAAAATTCATCTTTTTTAGAACCATTTCATTCATTCATTCTGAATTTTCATTAATTCTGGAATAATTCCTTTCACTTATTCTGAAATTTCGTCACTTATTCTGAAATTTCGTCACTTATTCTGAAATTTCGTCACTTATTCTGAAATTTCGTCACTTATTCTGAAATTTCGTCACTTATTCTGAAATTTCGTCACTTCTTTAATTATTTCTTTCACTTCTGAATTTTCATCAATTCTGGAATTATCTCTGCCACTTATTCTGAACTTCCATCAGTTCTCACACAATTTCTTTCATCAGGCCCTAATTTTAATTGGTTTTGGAGAATTATTTCTTTCATCTATTTAAAATTTTCTTCTGTTCGAAATTTTCATTACTTTCTCCAATTTACATTTAATTGTGCCTGTATTTTTTGTATGGATATTTTTCAGCATTCCTGTATATTTTGTAAAAAATGTATGAATTCTTGGATGCACGTTTCCCCCATCTCTCTCAAAGAATATATAAAATCTACCCAGAGCTTGACGCCTCTGGCCGCGCTATTATTTTCGTAGCGGGACCCGCGTCTGGTAAGTAAGAGCAGTCCTACCTGGGGGGAGGGGGGGGTGTCTCTTTAATGTATGCCTACTTAATGGTTAGACGTAACAAGAGAATTAACCCGATTTAAGATCGGGATTGTTAGCAAATTCGCAGATGACGTGAAGCTAATGGAGGCAGTCGGAAACCAGAGCGATAGGGAATTGCTCCAGGCCACTTAAACAGGATTGCAGCATGGTCAAATGAATGGAGAATGACGTTAAGCGTTGACAAGTGCATGGTCCCCCATTTTGGTTCGAACAACCCACGTTTCTCTTACGAGTTGAATGATGTTACCATCACTGATTTGGGAATTCTCATTTACGAGCGGCTCAAGTTTTCCGAACATTATTCAGCGGTGGTCAGAAAGCGAATAGAATGTTCGGTTTCATTCTCAAAAAGGTCTCCTCGCGTTCCCCTAAAGTCATTCTTCCGCTTTTCCGAGGCTTAGTTCGTCTTGGACTGATGTATGCTGCAAGGTTTTGGAGACCATACCTACAGAGGGACATAGGCTTGGTTGAAGGGGTACAAAGAAGAGCTACGCGTGCCCTTGTTGGCACACAGGGCTGGAGTTATGTGAAGAGAGACTTCATTTTTTCAATAAGTTTACATTGTAAGAACGCAGGTGTCGGAGGTTTTCAAAAGTTTCAACGGGATGAATAGGATGGACCATGATTTATTAATTCGCCGTCAATCAACTGCTTTTACAAGGAGACACCAGTATCGTTTGGTAAGGGAGAATTCTAGGTTATGGTGCCACAGGAAATTTTTGTCTAATACCGTTGTTAATAAATGGAATAGTTTACCTCCGGGGGTAGTAAATTCTAACACACTTGACACGTTTAAAAAGAAATACGATAAACATGCTGGGGTGAATCGAGTGTGTTATATTTTATCATGTTTATATAGTTTTTAGTTTCTATATTTGAACTTTTAATTGGGGGTGGCTGTATTATATGAAATATGACATCCATATTTGGTATGGACATCTTTTTCTCAGCCACCTCGTTGGGCATTTCGCCTGTTGTGGTCTTGTACTTGTATTTATACAACTATTATTTTCACGAAGAAGAGGTAGTTACGGGGCAAGTGACCGTGGATAGTGATTGGTCATTTTATACCTTAGTTTTGATTCATTTAATTTTATTAGTTTTGATTCAGAAAACTACCGTGAATTGCCAAGTTATTCAATGTAACTGTCACTTTTGGCAAGTCAATTATAATCCTTGAAATCTGGAAATTCTATTTATGACCACAAGAAGAACTCAAACATGCAGCGTTTTCCAGTGATTAATGTTAATTATGTTATATATAAAGAATCGGCAAATAAACATATTAGGCTATAACGAATTATTCAACAAAGGCCCTTCTAAAACCTTCTCATATCTGAATAGCCTAGAAATACGAAAAACATTTTACGTATTTTTGAGTAGTTAAAAATCAATTTCCTGTGTGATTTGTTTTCGTTTTTTTTACTATGTTGATAATCCCAGATGAGAGAAAGAAAGGAAGAGAGAGAATACGATTAATTAGTTGATGAAACGAACTTCATTATACAGAACAAAGATTTAATTAAATTCCGTTTTTGAGCTTTGAGAAATATTTCCCAAAATTCACTTTCAAGTGGTTGATATTATTACTTATTTTCTGAGACAGGTATAACTGGATCTCTGTATAAGATATTTCAAAAACTTCTCAAATCTTTGAAAATTTAATATTGTTTTTCAATAATTGATGGTTTGAAAAATATTCGGAGACAAAATATCACGATATTTTTCACTCAAAAAATTTAAAACTTTTTTTTCGAAGCTGCTTCTCATAACGTTGAAGATGTCTACTCTTTCAGCTATTGCGTAATTTATTTTGAGCCACTGGCACAATTTTGACTGGCACTCATGGAGAGAGAGAGAGAGAGAGTACATACCTACTATAAGAATTTCTAATTGGAAAAAAAACACCTATTTTTTTTTCAAATAATAATTTAGAAAAATTGAAGCTTTAATCTCTTACAAATTTAAAAATATTTGAATTGAATTACGACCACCTTAGCTGAAGTATTATTTTGAATAATGCTTTGCACATAGAAGCATTGTTACATAGTTTTTATCGACTAAATAGTAAAACTCGTGAGTATGGGCGTTGATGATAATAACAGCAGTCATGATTCGGCATCATTTGCACGGAATTGAAATGTATGCAATGTTGTAAAAAAACACGTATTTTAAAAAATATTACTAGGAATTTAAAACCATGGTAAAAAATATTCCCCACCTTTCTGGTAGAGCAGCGGTTCTCAACCTTTTTTGACTCGCGGAGAACTTTTTGGCGTATAATTTCTATGGCGGAGTCCTGTAGGCCAATTTTTTACTTATTCATCAAAGTTACTGATTTAGTTTTATTATTTAAAAGTATTTATAATTATTTTTGTTTCAAATTAACTGTTTTTTTAATATTTTCCACGAGAGGCCGCGGAGCCCCTGAAGAGTGCACACGGAGCACCGGCTGAGAACCGCTGTGGTATAGGGTAAATTTTCCTGTAAAAGGCTCTAATTAATATATAATTCATTTCTATTAGATGCATCTTCATTACGCAATAAGGCTACTGCATCTGAAAAATTGCATTGTTTTTTATTTATTTTTTTATGAGTTACTGGAACTATATAGGTATATAAATTCCACCAAATTTCGTTTGAAATGCACGTAAAATTCAGATGCCTTAAAAGTACTCACTATGAAGCGAATTTAGGATGAAATGCTAATAACGTACCTTGTCCATTTGCTTGGAGGGCCAATGCTGGTGACCACTGAGCCGCTTGACCCACGGGAGAATGGACGACTGGCCGATGTGCTACTGGTGATGGAGTGAGTGGATGACCAGTAACTGTCCATATTGCAGGTATACCTTGTTGGTGGACACCACCTGGATGATGGGGTAGAAACCTTTGATGAGGATGCGGCATCGATTCCACTCTGGCTCGAGCATCTAATATGCGGTCCATAAGATAGATTTCCTGTGGACTAGGGCCTTGAATATTAATGTCACAATCCACTTTTTTTTGTCCTCGATTCACAGGAAACGAGTCACATTTCGAACCCCCAAACGGGTAAAGTTCCGGTGGTGACCATATTCGAGTTCGCACTGAGTTCGATTTTGTACCGGCGAGCAAAGAAGCCACTGAGAAGTTCGATACTAGTTCCGGAGTTTGGCTCTTCGCGGAATCGTTGCACGAGTCACTTTTATTGTCGATATCACTCGGAGTGGATGACTTCAATAGAAGATTCGTTCGATCCTCACTTGTTGGCAATATCTCTTCAGAAGACTCGGGATCACTATCTGAATCGCTTCTCGTTGCTCTTTCCGGAACCTTCGCCGATTCCATTTTACTTGTCCAGGATACAGCTTCTTCTTGGCACATATGAAATATTAATTGAAATACTACACCGAATCGTAGACAGCAGATTAATTTTCCAGCTTCACATAGCAGATTTTTTTCCTTAGTTTCGTGCTTCTCATGGATTATATTTCATCACTTCACATTTCCAAATTTTACACATCTTCGAACTAAACAGTCAGTCGATTTTCTTAACAATCCACCACACAATCCAATATCCCAAGAGAGTGCTTGTGTTCTTTTCCCCCTTCAAAGGAGAATCTCCCTAATGAAGATGATGAAAAAAACACAGCCGCTGTCAATAATTACTGGCTCGGTATCACTTCACATCATAATCGTGCGGATTGACAAGAGCTCTGTAATACAACTGATAAAGATGTTGTTGTGACCTTACACGTCTTCACATTATTTCACGAGCGTCTGCTTTTACTAAGAGGCGTATTTTTTTTCCCGGGGTGGGGACACAGAGCCTCAAAACGACCTTTAATTAATTGGAAAAGTGCCTCTTGAATACGCCCTTCCACTCGGCTGATCGAGTGCCGCACCACTGGCGCGCAACTCCAAACCATCCCCCATCTCCAAAGGGGCGGCACCGACTTTCGCCGTTCGTTACGTGATTGGTTGCTTTTCTCGCTTTTTTCCCCCCTTCGATTGGCTACGCTCTTTTTGAGAGTTTACACCACTTATTACAGAAAAGGTTAATCAATCTGTGCCATGAAAAAAAAAGAAATGAAGAAGCTTTATTTTATTTTCCCTACGTAACTTAGGGAGCGATTTATATATTTTCACTTTGCTCGTTTTTCTTTTCGTTCCTTCGCCCTCCCCGTTCTTCAAAATCTCAATACGCGTTTGTTTGGACGGAGGCCCCCCCTGCGTTTGGACGGACAACGAAAAAAATCTCCAAAGAGAAATTTTGTTTTAATCTACTGTATTTTCTTTCCCAGCTCTGTTAGTTTAATGGCAATATGGGAAGCGATGCGGTGAAAATAGCAAGAGAACACGTTTTTCAAATCACGAGCTCCGTAAAATTTACGAATGAATTTTATCAACACTTTTGTAATTTCATTTGATATTGGTGCTACTGGATTTTTGCAGTGTGGTTTTTAAGGTATCCGACTACGTTGAAAACGTCGTTTTGGCAATAAAAAAATATAGATTTTCAGTTATTTTTATTTTTTATGAAAGCCGTTATTTCTTGTGATTCCCAAACAGGCCTTTTTTTTGTTCATATTACGCTTAGAACTGAAGTTTCGTTAGTGTTGCGTTTTTATGTACAGGTAATTCGTGAATAAAAACTTTAAACATGCTTTACGAAGAATGCTATTTTTGACATTTTACTGAGTTTGAAACATGATTTATAAAAATCTGTTCATTGAATCATTACGAAATTTGAATATGATATTATTTTATATATTGTTAAGGTTATGAACCAAAATCTAAGGTCTGTCATATCTATTCGTCTAATTACAGTGATATGTATTTGGGTAATGAAATTTCAAAAAATTCACACGCACATCAACAGACTTGGGTGTAACTTATGTGAGCAGACCGTACAATCCTTTAAATTTTGGTTTGCACCTGCACCTTGAATGCAGGGCCGTAACTAGGATTTTTGCCACCCCAACAACTTTAAAATCAGGTAATTTCGTAACTGGGTTCTTTGTTCATACTTAAAACTGCCGTCTTTCAGAATTTTCCGCCAGGGCAGTTGCTCCCCCCCCCCTCGCCCCATCTAGTTCTGACCCTAGTTGAAAGTACTGTGGAAATAACAAAACATTCCATTCATGGAGTTTTTTGCAATCGTGTTTGGAATATTGCATGACTTTTGCTTAAAATTTAACATAAAAATGAATTCTTCATAGAAAATGACAGGTAATCCAAAATTTATTATTGTTTTCCCCATTTTGGGACACTTTCTGTCAAAAAATATTAAAGTTCACTCCAGTACCATTTTATAGAAAAGTGACAAGAAAAGCAGTCGGATACCACCTTAAAGTTCTTCAGATCATTTGCAAACATCTCTAATAGAATTGAAAATTAGGGAAAAAATATTTTTGTTGTTTAAAATTTAATTAAAATTGAGCGATAAATTTTCAAACATTAGAAAATCGTGTTACAGAATTTGATGAGGCGCTTTTAGGGTAATAAAACATCGTACAAATCCACCTGTTTTGTTTAAATACGGTTTTGACTAAATTAAAAACAAATTGGCTCACAAATTACATGCACTATCACTAATTTTGAAGTCACTAACCTCCCCTTCCGTGCATCCTCTCAGACCTTTCCTACTAATCATAACATGGCCCGCCGCCCTGTCTCAACGAAGAGATATAAGCAAGTGGTCAAAGAGGACCATGCTGGTAATACCCTCTCAGACCGCACTTACCTTTCAAATATGTATATGTAAAAAATTTCGATTGCTCCTCTATGGGAGATTTTAATGTATTTATCCACAGTTAAATTTATTCCATACTTTGAGAGATCGTGATAAGTGTTCTTTATTATACAATACAGTCGAACCCGATTTAACACCGCTATTTATATTTCTCAGAATTCTGGCGCTATAACCAGTTCGGCATTATGTCGCATCACGGTTTAATGTGTGTAAATCCTAGAAATGGAAGATTTTTTCACTGAAAATTTGTGGCGCTAAGTAGGTTTGGCGAGACATCGGGAGGCACTATAACGGGGTTCGACTGCAAATAAATAACTTTTTTATCATAATTTGTTTTTAAAAATTGAAAAATAATGTCCTAATCAAAATTTTAAAATATTGACCTTCGGATGTTTTGGAACAAAAATTAATTTTTATGTGCAATCTATGGAGTGTGTTATTGAATGCAGGGCCGTAACTAGGAAATGCAGGAGGGCAACTGCCTCGGCCGGCAAAAGTTCTAGTTACGGCCCTGATTGTATGTTATCCATCGCCGAATGGAATATATATTAACTTAGCTGCTTAAGCGTCAGTTTGATTTACACGAATAACATCGAACGCTATATTCGAAACTTTTCCCTTTAAAAATATTATGTGCTATTTGTATTTAAATAAGTATAAACGTATATATACACATACCTGGAGTGCTCACTGTGATATGTTGATGATCAAACCATAATTTGATCTCAGTATGACGTTGCAGCTAACCTTCAATATAAAAGCATAGGCCTACTACTTTTTGGCCAAGTTTTTGTCTTGGTTTGTTAATTTTTTCTTAAACAAATTTTTTTATAGTTGTATTCGTACTTATTGCTTCATGTGTAGCATTCAAATCGAAACTTATAAGTTGAATAGCCTATACCAGCGGTTCTCAGCCGGTGCTCCGCGGAGCCCTTGGGGCTCCTTTTTCACTCTCCAGGGGCTCCGCGGCCGCTCGAGGAAAATATAAAAAAATAGTAAAATTTAAAAAAAATTAAATATTTTAAAATAGTAAAAATATATCAGTAACTTTGAATAATTAAAAAATTGGCCTACGGGGCTCCGCCATAGAATTTTTTTACTTGAAAGGGCTCCGCGAGTTAAAGAAGATTGAGAACCGCTGGCCTATACTATTTGTATCTGAACAAATATCTGGCCACTAGCAAGGTTATTTTAAAAGAATAAGTTCTTTCAAGTTTTTATTTGGCTTTTTTTGTTTATTTTTATCGTGGCAGTTGGTAAATTCACATCTATAGAATAACTGAGGTTTATGAACTTGAGAATATTCTACAAAAATATTTATAATTCTTTTCCTAAAAACATACGTAGACTGCTACAAGATTTAGGAAAAAAACAACTATTGGTTATTGATAATGTTACCATATGGTACAAATATATATTTGCAAATAAAGAGGAGAATAGCGAGTAGACCTATATCATGTTGACAATTTGGGGTATATACATGAAGCTTAATATGCTCTTTCCTAACGTTCATACATACAAAATTGTTAGTTTGAACTGAAACGTGTGGCCTACCAAATGGTGGAATGTAGTTTGTGTATTCAAGCGTCACACACACAATTTTTTTATTTTCTTGAAAACTATTTTTTAGCTGTTTATTTATCTTTAAATGATGAATATTTCAGCTGTTTCATAACTATCTATCTAAAGTAAACAGATATTTGTATGTATGTATTTGTGAGACAGTTAGGTAAAATATGTTCAAATAATTTGACATCGATTTCTAACGTGTAAATTCCTACAATTTTATAGATTTCACAGCCCTCTAATTTATAGATCCGTAAGTTATGATTTGAATCCAATACAGAATTAGTGAAGACATCACTCAATAATTTAACTCACAAGTGAAATAAAATAAAGAAATGAACAAAAATTGGAACTGAATATTTTTAAAGCAACGTATTGACATTTTGTAAGTACTATTTTTCCCTTTTTATCTCTAAAAATTGAATTTTTTGGGGAAAAAATAGTTAGAACATTTTTTTTAATGCAAGAGGCTAATTAAGATATTTTTCAAATACAATTACAAATATTAATATGCTAAGTATTAATGAATGTTTATTGAATTGTTTGCTAAAGTTTTATGGATGTTAATAATGCAGAAATAAACACTGAACCAAAATGAAAATATGCCGAAGCATTCTGGTCATCTTCCAGCCATTTCATTTTCATCCAAATAATTTGAATGCAATTATCAAAGCACGTGAGTACGAATTATTCTAGTCAATAAATTCAAATAATCGCATACGTAAAACATTCCCACAGAACCATTATAACCTAATACAAATTTATTATAGTAAGTCATTTTTTTCAAAGCTCCTCTTTATAACTTTGTGCTACCAAGCGTTTTTTACGCAATAAAATTGAAACGAAAAAGGCATTAAATAAAACACGGCTTCTTAATCAGAAAATTGTCTTACCTAATTTATTCTTATATCTACCTAATACTACCCTTTGTTATTTTTTTAAGCTTCAGATGGGTTTTAAAACGAGACGTCTAGGGCGTCCTTAAAAAAAGTATAGGCCTCGAAGGTATTTTCGAAAGGATTTCCCACAATAGACGTTGATGCTGTTTGCTAAAGATCAGTGCCGATAATACAGAAATAAAAAGCACTTGGAAACAGACTTTTGATATTCTTTGCATTTATTTCTTTCCTCTTCTTTCTCCCACCATCACGATGTTTTATTATCTCGCGACTTCAAAATAATGCACTGTGTATTGCAAGAAGTTGATGTTCAAAACAAGGCAATAGAGATTACCTGCATCACTAGCAGTTTCATGCTACGCAGCCTTTGATGTAAGGGGACGTTGCCTTAAAAAACGTGGAAACTGTTCTGTCGTAACGAGATCGTAAACCCACTTAAGTGGCTTCCTCAAAAGAGATGTTGGAAATTTTGTGTTTGACCCCCTACGGATTAGTAAGTTTTATAGTATTTTTTTACGGCCCTCTTTTCGACTCGCTAACGAGGCAGGGCGTCCGTTAAAATTAAGACAAGCAGTAAAACGCTAGTTTTTACAACTTCTACTTTAGGTGGACCTCCACGGAATTTACATCGGGCGGGTATAAAAGCCAGACTCATAATTTCCCAAGCTGTCTAGCGTAGATAATAATAGCAGTCGTTATTAGCATCTCTGCGGTATATGTAGCACACCTTTTTGACGGCTGCTATTGAGTAATTTCTTGGATCGTGCTCTTAGAAGTTCTCTTATGCTGCCGTTTAGGAAACCTTTTCTTTTCTATTACGCTAACTCTCTCTCGTACAAAGGAGGCCAACTTATTATTTCTTACTCACACCTCTGGATGTCATTAACTTTGGGAGTAATTCAGATGATTCTCATTTCGGTTGCACAGGCCGCACAATCAAAGGAAAAAGAACCGAGATACCCTCCTTCCACCCAATCAACTGCGATGTAGATCTTTAAACACGGCCGACACGAACTTACTTCGATTGCTATAGTGTATGTATTCAAACTAGACGGTTTATACATGGAAGGCTATATAATAAAACAGACATTTACAACCCGGTGTTCGGGAGCACGGTAGTGCACGCTGCAGAACACACACAAAAAAACTTCGTGCTCACGAAGACATGATCGACGAATCAATGAATCAATTAAAAAAACTCCCTTACAGCCGTTAACATTATGCTGATTTTAGGTTGAGCATATAACAGAGTAACAAAAAAAGGTAGTGTTTTTTTGGCTTTGTAGATACGGTGTTCGCTCCTTGAAAAAGAATAGTTATACAGTTCACGTCACGCCGCTTAATGTGATTACATCGGGACTCGGGGTTTCTGATAACAATAACCGACTGATAACTGTATCTGAAAAAGCCCCGTTTGCAAATATGGTGACCATACATCTTGCTTGGGGGAACGTGACGTATAATAAACGGTGTTGCTAAAATGAGGCAACTGTTTTTCTTTCGCACACAATGGGTTGTAAAATATTTTCAATCATTCAATTTTCTTTATTCTACCTAAAACGGGACTTTGTTTTTCCTTTAAGCTGAAATCCAGCACTTTTGTTATTCAACCATTGTCAGGCTTCAGTATGGAACTTAATGCAGGCCTATATCACTAATTACGATATTTTTTTTTAAATTTACAATACGTTTCATAGATCTTTTGAGAAAGTCTCTCGGAAAAAGAAATTTGAATCTCGTCTACTGAAAGAAACTGGCCAAAAACTGAAGGAAAGGTTTTTTTTCGTCATACGATTGCCTTCACTATATGGAAGCCATTGCAAAAGCAGCTCCATACGTACATGGATCACAGCAAATACTACGGACTGATTACGACATTAAGTACGGAAATGTCAGTGCACTCCGGTACCTAAAACAAATGTAATAATCCCCTGTGAAATTTTCTGTGTGATTCTGGAGGCCAATTCTTATAGAAGGTTAAAGACTTGGTGGAGAGGGCGCAGAGAAGAGTCGTGAGGCCTCTGGCAGGTATGCAGGGCTTACGCCATGAAGAGAGACTCGATTCTTTTTACATGTTGCTATTCAGTGATGTCAGAGTCGCTGTGGGTACTCAGGCATCCCCAGTATTTCATAGCACCCTTAGAATTAATTCAGAAATCACGAGTTTCGCCATAAGGCTTAAGCCGAGTACCCGCAGGTTTAAAATGCTCTTCCGACGTCTCTGTTTTAATATAAAGAACGCAAGTATAAGGGGAATATGATTTATATAGATATTCTATATACATATATATATATATATATATATATTATAATAAAATATGTGCCATATTATATCAATATGATTTTCAAGGGGGATAGAGTGGATGGACCATGAGTTACTAATACACCGAAAGTCGAAAGTGAAGTTCTTAGACAAGGGGACACTGGCATCGGTTGGTTAGGGATAACTTCAGGCTATGGTGTCACAGGAATTATAACTAACAAGGATCATTATTACTAACACTGCAGTATATACATAGAGAGAGAACGCATTTCTGGGGTCATAAACTCCACAATAGAAAAATTCGAGAAGAAATGTGATATCCATGATAGGAAAGATCTAAAAATATTCATGGGTAGAAAATGACGAATACCATATTTTTATGTGTGCAATGTATTTTCCTTTTTTCTAGTTTCTTTGTTAACTTTTCTATTATTATTCATTCATTTTGGGCTGCTGTATTTAGGTACAATATTATGGACAGCCGTATCTGCCATGGGCATTTTTTTCAATATCATGATTATCTTTTAATTTTTTCAGCCACTTTGTTGGGCTATTTGTTTTTTGTGGCCTTGAAATAAACTCTAATATAGATGTACATTGCAAATGTTCTCGTGGACAGTTGATCAATATTGATACTTAACGTCAAAAACATTTTACATCACTAAAGACCAGAAGTTTAGGCAATAAAAATGGTCAAAATAGGCAGGCAAAAAGTCACTAAAAAGGCTTAAAATAGGCACTAAAAAGGCACTAAAAAAGGCATTATAATTAATGGAAGAAAGGAAAAATAACAAAATGCTAAGTTATTAAGGTCCGAAAACCAGCTGAGTAATTGTGGTTGCGCCATCTATGGTTTCAGTTATATTTTAACTTGGATAATAATAAAATGCAGTTATTATAAATTGATCTCGTCCCAAAAATAGTGTTCGTAGTCCCTTCAGATTAGATCGATTACCCCTTGTTTGACAGTTACCCCTTGTTTTAGTTTTTGTAAAAAGAAAATAAATTAATGTTTTGAAATTTATACTACGTATAACATGTGCGGGACTCCTTCAAGAGCGAGGCCCAGTGTGGCCACACCTGTCACACACCTCTGAGGGCGACTCCAGGGCCGTAACTAGAGGGGCAGGGGACAACTACCCCGGGTGGCAAAATTTAGGGGGCGGCAGTTTTAGGTGGAAAAATAATGTTTGCCCCGGGCGGCAAAAATCCTAGTTACGGCCCTGGACGACTTTGTTCAACTTGATCAAAACTGAAAGTGTATCAGTCAGAGAGATTAAAACGAGGGATTCTTTTGGAGCATGCTCAAAATATCCAAATTTTACAGAATATGACATCTGAAATTCACGAATAATCTTAAAATAGGCATTTATGGAAAGAAAAATTCAAAAAAGGTGCTTCTACAAAAAAAAGTTTGAAAATAGGAAAAAAAATCATTCATGGCATTTTGCCTGAACTTCCGGGCTCTCTATACATAACCATTAACACAACACAAATTTTTTATCACAAGATTATTTTATCATGGACAAATATGTATAATGATGTGCAGTAGGCCTATATTTTTACTCATGAAAATGATCGAAAAAATTTTCGATTTTTGTGTTGCTTAATCGTGGTCAAATGACTTTAGGAATTTATTTCATCTCAAAAGTCATTAACATTTAGAAAATGGACCGGAAAAAGGTTTCTCTTTTCAAGCCGATGAAATCGAGTTTCAAAAAAAAGAAAAATTTCTTTCTTTCTTAAGAGATAAGTTAACCAAAAAAAAGGTAATAAATCTCAAAGTCAGGTTCAAACTCCAAAAAAACAAGTTGAAAAAAAAAAATCTGTAATTAAAAACATTAGTGCGAAATAAGTAGGAGAAGGAAATGGAAAAATACAAACAGCAGGCTTTTTTTCTTTCTTGTGGAAATCTTATTCAATTTGGCTTCATTATTTTTTTCCCACTTATTAGACAACTTAATTTAAGAGGCAATGATTTCCCTGATGTTGTTTAACGTGGAAAGTTCTGGTAATTGCCACCCTCTTATTTTTTTTTTTTTTGTGTGTGAGAGAGTATGGAGAAACGTATGTACATATAATGTGAATTGTACAGACAGAGAAATCACTCATTTACTATATCAAATTGGGAAAAAGAAATGACTTGTCTTCGCAACAAGCGAGGATAATTGCTTGGATTTCCGTCTCTTCCAAGAGGCACCTCTGAACCTGCATATATCAGTAATGCATGTGAGAGAGAGAGAGAGAAACACGTGTAATTGAACAAAGGCATTGTTTTTGAACCGTCATTGTTGAAGCTTTTCCATCTGTTGCGCTCTGTTGATTGCTCTTATTCTTTGTTCATTTTTTCTCCGCACTGATTGATTTTTTTCCTGTCCATTATTTTCGGTTTTTATTGCCGTTAATTAATAATAATATGCTCAACCAACCGATAATGAAATCATTTTCTTAAATGATTTTTGATTGTTACAACCAAGATCTTTTTCTTCATATAAGTTAATTTTAATTATTTTAGATGCATAACTGAACTTTTTTTTAGGAATGTTTAGAAATGTGATACACGTATTTGCCTCTAATGCATAGCTTTGCACATGTGTGTGTGTGTGTGTGTGTGTGTGTGCGTGTAAAGCATTTTTTGAACCTCTTATTGTTGATACTTACGCATATCAATATCTAATATTACACGTATTATTATTATTTTTTGTAATTGAAAGGAAACACAAGCATGGCACAATGCTTTACGCTTATATGTACTTCTATATGTAAAATAATTATATAAGTTTTTTTGTTTGAGCCTCAAAGTAAAAAAAAAAAAACAGTTATCAGCAAAAAATTAAAACTGGAACATTAAAGGGTCAAAATACAGTTCTTCCTGTTTTAGTTGAAAAGATATATTAACAGTTCGTACTCAACCCTTCATCTACTGACGGTACTTTAAACTAACAGGTTTGATAATTTGTTGTGTACTAACTAATTGTGTGAAAAACTATTTTTTTTGTCTTTAATCAGAACTAAAAACACCTACCAAATAATTTACATCGTAATTATTTATTATTATCATAATATTCATATTTTATTTTTATTTATTATAATTTTCTTCTCATTCTTCTTTTCATTATGTGGTAGATATATATATAGAGGGTTAAAACAATTTAATTGTTTTTCTCAGTTGGGGTTTTTTGTGTTTAATTTATTTTAGTTACGAATTTTAATTTGGTACTTTCCCGTATCTCGTTGTAGTGTACTTACAGCTAAAGTTTCTAAGATGATGATATAGGATTTATTCGTTTATAGTCGTTTCTTCGGTTGCTTATGGTTGAGATTCATTTTGAAATGCATTCATTCTTCAGCTGCATAGGCTTACGTTTGAAAAAATGCGTGAAAATCTTATGGGAAAAATTCAGTTCCGGTTAGAAAAGAAAACAGAGCTTGGTACAAACAACAAAACTGAATTGATATTTTGTTAGTTGGAAGCTAGGAATCACCCTCTTCACTCAGTGGTTGGTCGCATTATCTTTTCTAAGTGAGTAGCCTTGTTTTTTCATTGAAATTGCACTGAGGGCAATTAGGCGGCAAGAGCCCTTAACACAAGTGTTTCTGCTATCGGGTCCTCTCCCAAGAAGCTCCTTTTCACTTGTCGGCACTGTATCTCGACATGAGCACATCTTAATGGACGTCAAAGGACGGTCTCGTTCTCAAAGAGCTCTATTCCCATAAGATGTGCGTGTATGAGGCTCTCAACAGTATCTTGGTCCTTTTTCTCACAGCCCCTTTCACATTTTCTACCCGAATGTTCCTTTCTTTCTTTTTCTCAAGGAATCAATCATCTAGTAAGCCATGGCACATCTCGCCATAGACTCTTATGTTTTTTCTGTGCTCATGAATGAACAAAAATTTCGAAACGATGTCGAATACCATATAAAAGTTAAGGATCAAATCTTGAGAACTGTAGCCTACTGTGATTTTCTTTTTAATAGGTGTTATTAACACATTTATGAGTCAGCGTTTCTCAACCAATGATCCGCACGCAGACTTGATAATTAAATTCTAACTGAATGAAAAATCATTCAATTGTTATAATTGATTGTGGTAATATATGTCTATCTTATGGGTTGAAAAAAAATTAGGTCTTCATACTTGGGGTAACCATATCTAAAAAAAAAAGTGAGAAATTGTGTTCCTAAATAGCCTACGGGACATCGATACATGTAGCCAAAAATGAAATTTACTACAAACTTGCTAATTATCACTAAAACCACTTAAGGTTGGCAAATAAAGAGCTGCTGAAAATCGCGGTAAATAAAAATTTATTTCACGAGATTATAGTGCCGGACTCGTGATGCGAGGATCCGGGTTCGAACCCCACAGTGGTGGTCGGCTGAAGTTGGTTTTCTGTGGTTCCCAACTTCAAGGCGCAAATGCGAGCCGATCTCCCCGTTAAAAGTCTCGCCACAGAGAGCAACAGTCCTACAACGGTAAATCATTCAACCATGACACTTCACTCATAGTTAGAAAAACTGGGGGCAGATGACAGCACTACACATAACAAGCATTACACAGAAACAAACTTTACGTCAGGTTGCACTACACGTACACGCACATTCCCGCATGTACCGATTCGTTGGGGGTTCGTTGGGGGGTTCCGCGGGGGGGGGGAGGGTTGCATGTGTGGTGTAGCAGTAGTAGGTAGGGCCTCCAAAAGAAATGGCTCGGGGATCCATGATGTTCTTAAGTCAGCCACCTCGTTGGGCAATTTGCCTGTTGTGGCGTCGTATTTGTATTTCTATTTGTAAAAAAATTCATCACGACTACGTGACTATATTTCATCGAAAAAAATACGGGAAATTGGAATCTCAAATATATCAAAACGCGGGATATCGCCAATCGTCACCATAACTATTGCTATAAGTAATAAAATCTTCGAATTGTTGCTGAAATTGCTCAAAAATTACCACTACCGGATATTGCAGCGAATTAAAATGTACATAGTTCAAGAAAAAACATTTAACATGACAAATAAGTGAAATGAATACTTGTAGCCATAATTTTCATAGTACAATTTTCAAGTAAAGAAAATTATCTTCATTCACGATTTTAGTAAAGATCACAAATTCAAATAAGCTTCCTTGAAAAAACGCTACAATTGTATAAAGAAGTCGGCACGGCGAAAAATACGGGTATGTCACGTAAAATACGGGACAAATGGTGACCCTACTCATTCTGTTGGTTAATGGTTTGTCGAAATGTTTCACACATTCCACTGCTCCGTAGGTTCAGAAAGGTTAAAAAACGATGTAATTAGACTATCGCAATGCGATTCTCAAGCGAATCCATCCTTCTATAATTTACTTAATGCATTTTACAATTAAAAACTTCAAAAACTTATTTTGTGACAGGTAATTTAGACTTTTAAAATGAACATGAATATCTCAGTAATTATTTTCTCATTTTAAACTGCTAATTATTCTGATCCTCAGACTAAAGCCATCGAAGAATTAATTAGTGTGTGTATTTTATTGGATTTTATATTAAATTAGGCCCTAGCTAATTTCAAGTTTGAAAGGTTTTTTTTTTCTCACGTCCGAAAAGAGAAGAAATCTCTTCAAAAAATCTCTTTTATGGAATTGAATGGGAAAAAGAAAAAAAACTATTGTATAATGTTTGTGGAAACATTATTTTCTCATTTCGATGCGCTTTCGGGGGAAAATCTACGGAAACTGCCGATCATTGTTCGCTTTTTAACACATGAATAGGGTTCGGTGTCAAGCCTCTCTCTTTTACCATGGGGTTTGGGGGTGAGCAAGTACTATAGGCGATAATCAACTGTAACCTTTAACACTCTATGTATGTGGGAGAAACCGGGAGAATAGATTTTTATTCGCGCGGGAGAAGTGAGTGTTTGGCCAAGTTCACTTATTCAACAGACAAAAATCGAGAATAAATCTGCCGAGATTGAGATTGCCGAGGTAATAATAATATATATATATGTATAAAAAGATGGAGGGGTCTTTCCCAAAAAATACAGACTATTGCATCACGACCGGTGACTCAATAGCAAAAGCGCCCGCCTATTTAAAACCCATTTTTGACCACTCTTCAAATTCGTGATGAAATAGCACAATTTTTTGTGTGCAGTCGACACTGCTTATTAAAGTCACGGATAATGTTATCATTCGGGTATTTTTATCACTTTTTTTATAGAATGGAACGAAACAATATCACAACAGGGCAAAAAATTTACAGAAAATTCAGCATAATTATAACAAATAATAATAATGATTATATATAATAAATGGAAAAGGAGAGAATATAAAAAATACTGTACATATATAGTTGGCGGTGGCAGTTGTGGTGGGAACAATATCAATGGAATACATTAATTCTTAATACAATATAAATTTTTACAAGAATGAAAAAAACATAATAATTTTAAATAAAAAAAAATTGAAGAAATTAGAAATGAATTTGTTATGAAGGTGAATTAACTTTACAAGCAGGGCCTGTGAATTTCGGACAAATAGAAAAAAAATGCAAATGAAGGTGGTGATGAGGTGAATATTCTAATAGAATCGTTCCATGTCGGTGATATAAAAGAGGTATGTATAGAAGCTGATATCTGATCAATTTCATTGGGTAAATTACTATAGAATTTTGAAACGAGATAGGGGTGAAGTGTTTTTTACCGATTGTTTTATTAATTTTTGGAATTAGATAAATGTTATTATATTATTGGGGATGACCTAAAGGTGTTAATATTGAATTAAAATTGTTTTTTTTCAAGATTAGGATAGACTTGAAAAAGTAAAGGTGTCGTTGGAAGGATATTTTAGTGAACCGTAAAGCCCATGAATTTATGATCTACAGTCATATTAGTGATTAATCTGATTATTCTTTTTTGAAGGAAAATCAATTGGTATAAATTTGTAGTATAGTCGAACCCCAAACTGATAATCCATATAGCACAGTATTTCCCAAAGTGGGCAATATCGCCCTCCTGGTGGGCGATGGAATGGTCCAGGGGGCGATAGAAGCTACGGTTATAGCATTGGATTCTATGGGCTTGTTTGTGTTCTTGGGACGATGAGAGAAAAATTTCTGAAGAAGGGGGCGATGGAACAAAAAAGTTTGGGAAACTATGATATAGCACAGAGGTTTTCAACCTTTTCCTAGTCGCGAGCACTGCCTGTACCCATCATAAAAAAAAAGCACCCCTACGGTAAGTTCGACGTACGAAACCATGAAATCAGGATGATTTTAATCCTTGAATATAATTTGTACTAGGTTTTTAATTGGAACGTTGATCAAGTGCTCGCGCTCACGAAATTGGACACGAGCATCGAGCACTATGGGTGCTACAGGGAGCACCGTGGTGCTCGCGAGCAACGGCTTGAAGATGCCTGATATAGCAGACAATAATGAAAAAATTAGTAATACAAGACCAATAGAAACCATGTGCAGATATAATTCATGATATATACAGTCAATCCCGCTTATGACGTTCCCATTTAGAACGTTTTCCCACTTAGTAGGACTTACTTTCGTGGTCCCAACTCTCATTAAGTAATTCTCATTAAGATTTCCCATTTAAAGCGTTTTCCCGTTTACGACGTTTTTTACGACGGTTTTTTGGAAAACGTTATAAGCGGGATTAGACAATTTCATTCTAACGCCTCACAGTGACTAAATAGAATAAAATTCAGGATTTTAGCTGGAAGAAAAGCAAGGTTCCGTTTTAGAATTAAAAAAAAAAACAACACTTAAACATTTTGCAACCAATTATGCAGGAAAGAAAAACAAAGTTGTCACGTTTCACCAATATCCGTTTACCATACCTCCCATGCAACCAAACGAGATGTATGGCAATCGTACTTGCAAAAACGGGACTTTTTCCCTATATAGTTATCATTCGGTTATTGTTATCAGAAACGCTGAGTTCCGACTTGATCACACTAAGCGGCGTGGACTGTATATGATAGCTGGTTACTTAAACAACATACTTAAAAAAAATTGGATATTAATTTAGTATGTTTTTCTTCATAATTAATGTAAATTTCCAACTAATTAACTTTTCAACCCATTTTTGACTGACGTTGTGTTCGCGCAACGTTTTGTTTGAAAAAAATTTTCAAGTAATTTTCATCCAAATTTTTGTATGTAATGAACATTTTTGGAAATTAAACGGTTTAATGTGTGTCATAGCAATTTTTAAAATTTGTTTACAGAGAAATTTGGTTTCTTATGATTTTTCAAAAATGAAATTTTTGGAAATTTTATCCTAATTTTATCCTAATTCGGAAAATTTTTTACATGACAATGAACTGAAATAATTTTTTAAAAATCAGAATTTTTTTTCGTCACAAGCTACATAATATTTCCTAAAATCGTATATATAATTACCAACTATTTTTATTAAATTAAGTTAATTAATTTACGTTCATTGAAAAGTTAAATTAATTACAAAGAAAAACATACTAAATTAATACATATTTTTTAACTTAATTAAATAATTATTAATTATGATTTTAAGAACCCTCATGTACCATGTGACAAAAAAATTCAAGAAAAAACTATTTTTTTCTATTTTTCAAAAAAAAAAATTATTTCTGTTCATGGTCATGAAAAAAAAAATTCCAGATCAAAAATTAGGATAAAATTCCAAAAACTTCACTTTTGAAAAGCATAAAAACCAAATTTCTTTTTAAAGAAATTAAAAAAACACTATGTAACGCACATTAGACCTTTTAATTTCCAAAAATCATCACTTCATACAAAAATTTGCATCGAAATGGATTGAAAAAAAAATTTTTTAACAAAGCGTTGCGCAAATGCAACTGTCAGTCAAAAATGGGTTAAGAAGCGTAACACTCGCAAACAACTTGACTAGCATAAGAAGTTATCAATATGAGTATAGTAAAACCCCTCTAAACGGTCACTCCGTTTTACGGTAAAATGAAAATATACCGGGAAAAACCCTATTTAAATAATGCATTTTTAACCCCTGCTTAACGGTCACCCTCAGATACGGTCACGCACACCATTTTCGTTATTCGTTATATTGGACTAAAACCCCCGTACGGACACAGATAGTTACAATTTTAAGAGACAGATCTAGATTTTAGTGAGATAGTTCTCACTAAAAAGATAACATTCACTATATTAGATGACAGCCCAAGTTTGGCTGTCATCCAAACTTGGATGTCAGCCGATATACATCAATTCGAATATATATCGATTTATATACGATAAATCTCTCTGCATAACGATATATTTTTAGAATATTTCGAAAACTGCTACAACGATTTTATTATAGTCCCCTCAAAATCCCCTTCGATATATTTTTGATCACCTTCGATATAATCAGTTTTTGTTCTTTCGAGGGTGCCAAACACATTAGTATTTCGCACTATTTACCCTCCGGAAGTTTGAATGAAGTTGCAGTGAAGCTATTTTCTGTGTTGTATTTGAAAGCATTGTGCAGTAAACAACTTTACAAAGTGATACAACTAACTGGAATTTTATTAATCAACTAATTAATTAGAACTTTTTACTGCGAATAAATACAGTGGGGCCTAGCTACAACGATACTCGATACAACAATAAATCCTTCTAAAACTATATTTTTTGAAGTCTTGTTTGGAAACTCGAATGTTAAACCATAGGCGAAGAAAGACTTGAGTCTTTGAGACTGAAGTCTGGGGGGAGGCAGTCATTATTGCTTAAGGGGGGCGGCACGATGATGATGATGATGATGTAAATTCATATATACACATATACATTAGATCAGACGACTCCACCTTTGAAGCTGCCCCCCCCCCCAACGTTCCCCGTATCTCCGTCCGTTTGTTAAACTGCTGCCTCTCGATATAACGCGATAATCCGTTTACAAAAATATTTTTTCTTAGTCCGGAGGGTACAGTCGATCACGCTTATAACGTTTCCACTTGTAACATTTTCCCGCTTAGTACGACTTATTTTTGTGGTTCGAACTGTGTAATTCTTATCAACATTTCCCGTTTAAAACGTTTTCCCTCTTACAACGTTTTTTCATGATAGTTTTTCATGAAAAAACGCTATAAGAGCGGGATTCATTGTATTATTATATCGAGGTTTCACTTTTTCATTGGAGTTATAAATGCATTTTACGGTGCTACTAGTAACGCTAATTCAAAAGAGATGCCAACAACAACAGCATAAATTTGGCGGTGACTGATGCTCTAATGCTACATCTCGATATAACGATAATTCCTCTACGGCGATATCTTTCCATGGTCCGTAGA
Organism: Pholcus phalangioides; assembly: GCF_987345545.1. NCBI lineage: Eukaryota > Metazoa > Arthropoda > Arachnida > Araneae > Pholcidae > Pholcus > Pholcus phalangioides. The sequence goes on from NW_028301600.1 coordinate 28,246,961, forward strand.
ATATCGTTATATCGAGGTTTCACTGTAATAGGGAATCAATGATCTGTAAAAATCGTTGTGGCGTTTTGTGGCAGAACCCCCTTACAGGTTGTATTCATTGCTTAGTAGGCGGAGTCGGGTGTGAAATTGGAAAAAAAATCAAATCAAAAACCGATCCAAGAGACCAGCGGAGGAAGAAAAAAAAAAAGGTGCCGTTTAGTTTTCTGTTAAAGGCATTCAGAAGCCTCTCGGAAACTCTATTAATGGGGGGGAAAAACACATTCTCGGGTCCTTTCAGTCAAGTCAATTTTCATTTTTCACACATTGTTTGGGAGGAAAAGAAGGGGGTTGATACTCTTATCTGATCGCCTGTTGCTGGTGAGAGAGGCTTGAAAAGGTTTAGCTGCTGCCTATCCTTAATGGCCATGAAGTCAATGGCTGTGCTCCTGTTTTTACTCTCTTTTTTTTTTTTTTTTTTGTTGCCCTGTATATATATCCCAACTCGATCTATTTACTCGCTTCCCCCATGATCGACTGATGTAGAAGAAAAAGCTGTCATGAACCCTACTAAAGGTAGAAGTTAGGGGTCTAGGGTGAAATGCTACGGGAATACATCACGAAGCCTAACACCAGTTTTTTTTATTTTCAACCTTCCCCCCCCCCCTTTTATGTTGATTGTTAGTTACTTATTTATTGATTTTTAGAAAGGAAACATCAACGAAACTGTTGAAATTATTTACTTGATTATTTTCAGGAAAAGGGGCTTTGATTCTTGGAAGAAAAAAGATATCGGTAAATTTTAATTTGCTAGACATAAAACTAAAAAAAACCGCGTTTGGCCTAACTGCTGCAATTCACGAATTTACGTAATGTTGTCGTCACCGCTTATTATAATCCCTGATAATTCGAGTATTGTTATCACTTTTGCTAAGAACGGAACTGACAAATCTGTGGTGTTTGGTCAGAACATGATGTCTTCAAAAAACGGCTTTTTGATCTAGTAGTCTTGCCAATTGTAAAATTGTAACTAATTAGAAGTGAGATAAATGCACTAATCCGTGTGTACGGCTAAACAACATGCTGATGTGTGATATTTCCATTTGTATTTGTGTGTATGCTTTATTTTTGATTTTTAAATGACAATGAAAATGCTTATACGTCAAAAATGCGATTTTGGAGTTATCATGTTCTGACCAAACACCACAGAAATATCATAACGTGGGGGAGAAAAAAAAAGAAAACTCGTTTGTACACTGGTGTGCAAAAATTAAGGACGAAGCTGAAAAAATTGAGGTCGAGTGCTCTTTACGGATTAAAGCAGATTTAGTCTGACTAGCGATTCCGGACGCATACATACCTGGAGAGACCGGGGATCACAAGCAATAACCCTTCCAACGTCATCGAAAGGAACTGGTTTGGAGGTGGCGGAGTTCTCGTTTGGGGTGGCATCATGCTTGGTACCCGTACATTTTCCAAGGTGGTTGAGTCACTGCTGGCGATATTGTACATACGTTTCGATGTTACAAACACTTTGTTATATTATATTACGGACATAAAATGCACGAAAATGCCAATTCCTCAATCACGTGAGCCTATTTCCATTTTCAAGGCGCAAATGCGAGTCAATCTCCCCGTTAAAAAGTATCGTCACAGAGAGCAACAGGCCTACAAATAGTACAAGTATTCAGTCATTACACTTCACTTCTTAAATATAGATGGCAGCACTGAAAAATCAGACACAACACTATATACGCACTCAGACTGTTAGGTACACGCACTTACACTTCCGGCACAACTCACAAGGTAGTTAATTGCCCATGGCTATGGACCGGAGCTGTGCTCGGTTTGGAAAAAAAATATATATATGTGATCACCTTTACACACACATATAGGGTTTCTATAATTAAAGTCGGTTTGTTCTCATCTGTCTACAGCAGTGTGTCCCAAAGTGGGCACTATCGCCCCCTGGTGGGCGATGGGATGGTCCAGGGGCGATAGAAGCTACGGCTATAACGTAGGATCCTATGAATTCGCTTCAGTTGGAGGGCGATGAGAAAGAAAAATTTCTAAAGAAGGGGAGATGAAACAAAAAGTTTGGGAAACTATGGTGGTCTACAGCCTTAACTCCCATCAGAAAGATGAGAAACAGTCAGTTCTGACCAAGGCTGGAACTAGGGGGGGACAGGGAACAACTGCTCCGGGCGGCAGATTTTAGGGGCAACAAGTTTCTGTAGGGACAATGTTTTCAAATTATTTGTTTCAGTTCAACTTTATTTGCGGTGCAATATAATATTTTATTAGGTACAGCATGAGAAGTAAAAAACTAAAAAAATTCAAAAATTAAATAAAGTATTTATGTTGTTCAAATTTTATGATTATAAAATTCAATGATGACTTTTACTCCAAAAGATAATGGGAAAAGAAACACTTTCAGAACACATTTTTCAGAAACACACACCAGTCTCTCCCCAGAAAAAACCCTGGTTTCGATCCTGCAGTGATGGTAGGCTGAAGTTGGTTTTCTGCGGTTTTCCAACTTCGAGGTGCGAATGGTAGCTGGTTTCCCATTTGAAAAAGGCTCCCCCGCAGAGAGCAAGCAGACCTACACTATGATACTCACGTCAGTGCCGTAATTAGAGGGCAGCGGGGAGCACCAGGCAGTTAAATTTAGGAGGCAATAAATTTTAGGCGAGTACAAAAAAATACGTTGTAAGATTATCGAATTTTGAAGTGGCGGCAAAATCAAACCTCCTAGACTAAATCCTACGACTCTGGTTCTGACATTTATTATCAAAGAGTGTTTTGTAAATTGTAGCGTGCACACATGCTAATTTTTTGTTTTACAAACATAACTAAACTTCATGGCAAGGTTTCTGAGAACATCCATCAAGAAAGAAACTTCACAAGATATTATGTCGAGGTGAATTCGGAAAGAAAAGTTTGCTGTCTCCAACGGAAATCGAACCCCGATCCGTTTAGCGATGCGGCCTTGTACGCTACCTAATACACCACGAAAGACACAACCTTGCTTTTCTTATTTTGAGCACAGTAGCGTGACGGGATGAAGTAGAGAATTGACAGGCTCCGTTAAAAATCTCTCTCTCAAAAAAATCCTGTACCATTTTCATTTCTTAATTAATGGATATGTGACATTGTGTTCACTTTATTTATTTTTTTTATCTTTTTTCTAGCCATCTTGTTGGGCAATTAGCCTTTTATGATTTCAGTTTTTTTACTTTTACTGTATTTACAAGAACGTGCTTTGCTGGGGGAACTCTTTCACGAACACGCTGATTCCACAACAAAAGCAATGCACAGATTTTCGTTCCTTAACCGGGCTTCGAGAAATCTCCCCCATTCTTTCATTTGGACGTTCTTAAAGTTACATAATTTTCTACTAGAAAGTTAAATTGTAGACAGTTCAAAACCCGCCATGATTGATTGAGTGATTGACACTCAATATAACACTTTCACAGTCACAAAATGTGCATACTTTATATATTGATATTACCAATGCTAACAATATTTTAAAAACGCTTTCAAAAATTCCAGGCACACTTTAGCCTGAAGAACTGGCACAATTACGTGACGTCGCGAACCAGATGCCGCTCAATGGGCAACTCCAGCCACTCGGCTGCCAGTTGCACGAATCAATTACGCCATCAAACAATCACACAGCAGTTCTACACATTCGTGGAGGCTTTTTAAAATGCATTATGGTAAATTCACATCAAAAAATATTTGCACTAAATTCTTTCCAGTGAAACAGCAATGAAAAAAAAAACTATATCAGCGATTTTTTTAGCTGGATCAAATCAGAATCAATAACCAGACTCAGCATTTCACACATTTCATTAAAATAACACAACGCTAGACATAATAATATTTTACGCCAGCATCTCAATAACTTACTTACGATACATACTTATACGCCTGTAGTTAAATACCCTATAGGATACTTAATATAGTTTTTTTTAGGTTGGTTCTGAGAAAAATTTCAATTCAATAGAATTTTATTTATTTATTTATTTTTGTTCAAGTCTCACGAGGGAGAGGTTATCATGAGAAATGGGAAGTGGCAAGAGAATAGAGAAAGGAAGTACATTAAATTGAAACGCGAATGGGCGGGAACTAGCACTTTGGAAAGAAAAATAGAGAAATGTATGTCAATTTAGAGTTATCGCACAGGCAGCTCTATTCCTATATCCTCTCAACACTATCAGAAAAGGCTCGAATTTTATGGTATTATACGGAGAAAAGGAAAATTGAAGTAATAGAAAACGTTTAAAATTGAACTGCGATAAAAGCCGAATTTAAAAAAAAATATAAGAAACGATATATCGCAAATAGAAATGAAATTGAAAAATAGAACCCGACGAGAATAAAATAAAATAAAAGCAATTGAACACTTTTTCCCCAAAATAAACAAATATAAGTCCTTTTATTTTTATTTTAAATCTCTTTGGAATTTATATATTTTATTAAACGTTTCCTAAAATTCGCATTACGAGAACAGGTTTTTCTAAATAAGTTATCAAGTTTATTTATTTTTTCTCCCTCTCTATAGTAATAACCGGTAATAAAACACCTATTTGTTTATTTTCTGTAGTTTCATTTCTATAAGAACTTGATTGAATCTTGAAGTATAGATATCAAATCTAAATAAAATATCTAATTTTCGAGATTTTTCACGTTTATATTTTAATAAGTGAGAGATACGCGGTAAAGTAATAATAATGATAATAATATATATATATATATATATATACGGTTTTATTTTGATTATATGCTACTGGGAGGGAGGCCTGTGAACTCAAGATATGTACCGGTATTTGATTATGGGTTGGAGTATAATGGTAAAAGAGGAAAAAAAATTTTTGAGGTATTGGGGAAAACATGAAGAATATTTTTTATTTTGCTTGTGGATGTTGGAATGACTCGTTCAAATTCTGTCTGGAAAGGTGACTTTTATATCTTGATTAAAGCTGGAATATTTTGTGTTTGTTTTTCGCTTTTAATATTTATTTAAATATTAGTAATTAAATGGCAAGGTGAAAAGTGGAAACCCAAACAGAAAAGTTAAGATTGGCAGTGAAGGATGAAGGGAGATAGATGTATGAAGCTTATATTTCGAGGTGATAATATAGTTAGCCAAAATATAGTTAGCCAATCATATTCGGGTATGGATGATTGATTTATATTAGAAAAGATGGACGCACAACGATACCTGTGAATTCTGACACGTCTATAGAGAATGCGTATCACTTGTACATACAGGATTGCAAAATGTGACTTCAAGGCTAACTTTTGAAAAAATAAGCAAAATGATTAAAAAGGTCACGCTAATTATAGGGTAGGACAGTATTTCCCAAAGAGGGCACTGGAATAGTCCGGGGGCGGCGGTGGAAACTATGGGTTTCAGCATAGGATCTTATGGGTTGGCTTGAGTTGGGGGGGGGGGGTGGTGATGAGAAAAAAATTTGGAAGAAAGAATTATGGTTTTATTCGTGTGATACGTTTCACATTGTTTATTACCAACACTGATGGACAGTGTCGTCTTAACGCATGGGACCATCCGGGCACGGTACGGGGGCTTCGTGATAACGAGATCTGTTTACAGTTTTCGACAATAAGTATGTAAATTAGTAGGCACAGGTAGGCCTATTCTAGTTAGGTAAGGGACCAAGCAATGGTGACCCAATTGCCGACACAGCAAAATCACTGTCAGTGAAGGCCTATGATGCTGTAAAGACGGCTATGGTCATGGCCCTGACAGGGCTTCAGCCCTGGGCACGCACGGAATGAATCCTGTTATTTTTGTTTTTTACACTATGAATATACTTTGGAGGGCCCATCAAATGCCTCAGCCTAAGAGCCCAGTTCCAAAATGTGGGAGCTATGTCAACAAGTATTGAGTCTGAAGATATTATCAATGAACTTATACCTCGTTTTTTTAATGGAGTGAAACAGAACAAGTTACATATCTATTTTTTCAGTATCAAATAATCCATAATTTACTCGAAAATAACAGATACAAGAACTGGTATTAAGAAATTTCATTTCAGGTACTTCTAACATGAGGTGATTTAATTCCAGGTACTTTTTTTTTATTTGAATTACAGCGCGTCCATAATTAAAAGACCCTATTTTAAAGTAGCCTACAGGCGAAACCAGTCATCAGAAAAATGTGAAATTTTGTGGAGGACTTCATGAAGTGATGGGAATTTGTCTCAGGGGGAGGAGGGAATAATTAGTTGCACATGTCGCCACCAGAAGGTGTTCCACTTTGAATACCCGTAGTAAACATGCAAAATTTATATGCAGCAGCTGTTAGAAAACCTAGAAACATTTGCGGAGATCTTGTTTTTCAAGGCGTTTGCTACTCACATTCTGTTTACGAGATCGCGCTTTCTTGGTCAAATTGTTTTACCAAAACAGCAATTCCGCAGTAACTACTCTACGGAAACATCGGACTTGGAACAGGATTCGAAAAGGTCCAATGAATGCCATCAGACAAAAGTACAAAAACCCAATGAACATCAAAAAACAAAACAATACTAATACAATATAGACAAAACACAACAAAGAGAAACAATAGAGAGAAAAAAAATGAACATACACTTTGTTACCTGTAGGGATTTTGCAATCCATTCTCCTTCTAACTTAACATAAAGATAAATGAATTTCAACTTATTTTCTTGTAAGCATTTTTTATCAAAATAAATTGAAAATCTTAACTTTTCAATGAATTAATTTTTGTTTTGTAACTTAAAATTTACTATATCTGACCATGTCGTGCCATAACAATTTTTAATGTTTGTTACTATGTTTTTAATTTCAAATTTATTATTGGATACTATGGACCAGAACACAAGATAATTTTTTTTCTGATGTCAATTTTAGTGAAATAATTGATTTTATATTGATTGTAGCTTTTTCTGCTTCATAAAACATTGAAGGATTTTAGAAAAAAACTTCAAAGCTGTTTCATTTTCATAGGATTTTATTGTACAGTACGCCTACTAAAATTATACGTAGAGAAATTGAATAGTTTTTTTGAATCATAACCCGTTAGTCAAATTTACCAGAATTAACCAGCTAAAAGGAAGATTCATCTAATCGTGTGTCTGGGATAAAAGTAAGCTCTGAGCTTGTATACGTCTAGTACGTATCCGCTGTTTACAGAGTATACAGTTCCCTTGTTTTCCTACATCAATCAAACCAGTGCTACCGTAAACACGTAATGATATAAACACGAGTCGTCTCGTTCTTATATCAATGTTCTAGACGGATTTAGTGCGGACAGATGTTGCCAACGGGATAAGTTCTTCGAATTGATGTTTCTCTTCTATATTTAGTTTAGGCTCATCCTCGTATAGTTCCAGGTCGTCCTCCGAAGAAAAGCAATAGGCCGTTAGTCAAGCGCTACTAAGTAGCCATTCAGCGATTCGTTGAGGAACCTCAGTCATTTTTCCATCTGCTGTTCACCAAACAGCTCGTAAAAATATTTCAGAAGCAGGATGGCGAAATTTTTCTTTTCTTGTTGAAAATAGTCCTTCTTAGTGCTTGCTTGTCTCGTGTCGTTTTGTGTGTGTGTGTGTCTCTGCGTCGCAAAACTCTTAATGAGACCGGATGAAGTATTATTCAATAGCTTCTTCAAGCTACTTACTCCTCTCTGTTAATGTCGAGTCGCAATAAATCTACAGCCGCTAAAGTTTTCCCTCTCCTCGGTGATATGTCTGCGGGGTTGAAGGCTGTACGTCTTAAAATTGCCAAAACGATCCCCGTTGTCACCAAGTTGAATTTCTGCGAAAAGGAATGCGACTTCTGTATTTAGAATCTGGATAGAGACGGTGTATTAATTACTCAAATTGACTGCGCATTCGTCGTCATCCAATAGATATTTTTTCCTTCGAAAATTGAGCTTGTCTTGTGAACTTATGTATTTGATTATTACTGCATCGTTGTCTTTATATATGTTTCTGACGGCGCCCGAAATTGCCAGTTCGCGAATCGGCCAATTTTGTTGTAAATTGACCTAGCCAATGTCCGAATTTCGGGATATGGCTAGCCGAGTTCGTGAAGGGGCTGGAGATCCTGGTTAAAGTCCGATAACAAAAGACAGGATTCGGGATCATCTCCAAGTTGAGGTTTTTTTCCGTGATAATTATGTCCACGTTGGCTATGGTAGCCCATCAAACTGCAGTCACGATGCGGTGAGCATTCTTTTTTCCAACATTTGACAGAAAAAACTATGTCTATATACTTAAAACTATAGACGGTTTTTCCTTCAAATCTATCTTTTTTGTTCTCTCATCACATGGAGCTAATACGATACACCTATCGTAAATATAGTCATGTATCACACGTTGGAGATAAAAAAATAGATTTTGCATCTATCGGACCGTCTAACATCAGTACATCAAACTTTGGCGAGGGATTTCCGGCCACTTTGCGAATTGGCGACCAAAGCCCGAATCATTTCTGAAAATCGGAGTTTGGCCAAAACTTTCGGCCAGAATTGGCCGCACTTCGGAATGTGGCAGTAACATACACATGCCACTGTGGTGGTCGAGTGCTCATAATGACGGACTCGCTGCGCGAGGACCCGAGTTCAAATCCCACCGTCTCCACAGTGGTGGTCGGCTGAAGTTGGTTTTCTGTGGTTCCTAACTTCAAGGCACGAATGCGAGCCGATATCCCCGTTAAAAAATCTCGCCACAGAGAGCAACAGGCCTACAATGGTACAAATATTCAATCATCACACTTCACTTCTGAAATATAGATGGCAGCCCTGAGAAAAATAAAATACAACACTACAAACGCACTCAGACTGTTAGGTACGCACACTCACATTTCCGGCACAACTCACTCGGTAGTAAGTTTCCCATGGCGATAGACCGAAATCGCGGTTTGAAAGAAAGAAAGAGAAGTAACATATACATACTAAACCTAATCATATCATGATCTATATATTTGAAAGTTGATTTTCACGGATACGGGTACGAACATAGTACACGCTCCCAATTCGGTGAGTCGGCGTCGTTACGGATTGGTTAGAAAACTTGAAATTAAGGTTTTTAACCAATCAGCAACGGCGCCTATTCCTAGAATCTGGAACCAGCGTGAACTATGTTCGTACCTTTTGCTTGCACGCCTCTCACTCCGATTCCAAACGTATCGGACACAACGTTGGCGCGGGCTGCTGCGCGAAAGTTGTAGATAGATAGATAGACAGATAGAACCGCTCACAACCCCGGACTGATGCAAAGCACCTTACTTCCGTTACCTCAAAAGAGGAAGAGTTGTGTCGGAAAAGTTAGCGAAAGTTGTAGTCGAATACGCACACTGCCCGAGTAGCGTAGTGGTAAGATGCCCGTCTTCCACCACGAAGGTTACAGGGAGTGTCCACGGGCTCGAACCGGGGAAAGAACATAGAAAGCAAGTACTTTACCTATCGAACCTGGGATACCACTGATGTGATAGATGGTGCTTTCATTTCCCAGCCAACTCAAACGGTAGGAAATTGCCGTATGCCGATGTGACCAGATCCCAACTTCAAGGCGCGAATGCGAGCCAATCTCCCCGTTAAAAAGTCTCGCCACAGAGAGCAACAGGCCTACAACGTTACAAATATTCAATCATTACACTTCACTCACAATTTGAAGTATAGATGGCAGCACTGCAATTTCATACACAACACTAGCTACACACTCAGACTGTTAGGTGTACACACTCACTTTGTTCCAGACTCTGTCACCAAGCTGGGCTGGAAGAGATCTCGGCAACGGGATAAGTCCGGTGGCAGAGACCCTGGCGTTCATTCATTCGATGTGACCAGAGTTCTTGTGCGGCAAAGTAGTAGTTGATTACACTTCACTCATAGCTTGGAAAATAGATGACAGTACTAAAAAATTCACGTACAACACTAGATACTTAAGCTATTTGGTGCACAAGCGCGCACTTCCGGCACAACTCATTTGGTAGTAAACTAACCATGGCGATAGGACCCGACTTGTTCTCGGTTTGAAAGAAAGCTGCAGTTGAAATTGATGGCAAAATGAAGTAAATGAATAATGATAAATTCATTACACAGTGACACCTTGAGCTACGGGCGTCACAGCTTCAGGGTAGGCTAATCCAAGTCAAGAGATAAAAACTACTTGTTAAAAGTTCTTAAAATTACTAGTAAATGTTCAACTTACGGGATTGAAACGTACGAGAAAAAACTCATTCGACACATGCCTTTTCAACAAGTTCAAGCCGGTAGAGCGATTGTCACACTCTACCGTGTACTGTACTTGTCTAGTAAGCGAAACTATTTTCATTCTGTATGGAATAACTGTACAACGTTGTACAAAAAATATTGTACAACTTTGATTGTTGTTTTTTTTGCAAGCTTTTCATGATACCCGTAACTTTTTGGGAACGAATTAAATTCGTAACTCGAAGGATAAATATATTTGGGAATCATGGAATAAGTGGACCAAGGTGCATCTCAAAAAATCCTTATATAAATTCCGGCATTATTTATAATACCAATTATTTCATAAAATAAAATTCATAAAGTCTTTTCTGCTTTCAAGATGCTGAATAAATAATAATATCCATAAACCATGAATGGCATCGTGTCTGTTTTCAAGTTCTGTATGTGTATGGTATGAATTCCCGATTTTCTGCCAATGAGATCTTGTAGATGTGTTCCCAGCATCAAAAGAAATTGAAATTCGAACCCCTTTTTCCTCATTAAAAAACTTCAAATCACGGTTTTTTAAAAAAAAAAAACCTTGAAACATACGATTTTTATTCATGAAGAAAATTAAGTTATTCTGTTCCTGAGACTGACTCTGGTTTAAAAAAAAAAAAAAAAAATCCCACATCGTGGTAAATATCTGGAGCGACGGATCATTAGTTACATGGGAGGAGGCTTCCAGGAAGTACCTGCTATTCTTTTCTGTATAACTATACAGAAGTGTGGGGGAATAGTTGGTGTGCTTGAAACATCGTTTGCTCCCTCTTCTCATGTCTTGTTCGTAATAGAAAAACATTTTACGGGGATGCTAGGATTACACATCTTTATTTTCTTTTACTTCAACCCACTTTCTTTTGACCTGGCTTCCTGTGACTGGTGGATAATTAGCTACGTAAACACTCCATTCCTTCTCGTTAGCACCCTACGCTAGATGCTGCCTGTCGAGGCATGCGTCATGATTCTGATATGACAGCTCGAGCTCATCTCCTGGTCCTCCTTAAGGGAAACCCTTCATACATATATATATATATACACACACACACATAAACGACGACGTTAAGAAAACCTTCAGGGCTTGACAGTGACACAACTAACTGCTTGAGCCGAGCTAAAGATATCTTGAAAGCTTATTTGTTTCCTTCTGTCTACATGGTAGTATAAATTTCTTGAAAGTTTTAAAAAATATATATGTGTGTATTTACATTGTCGTTCGTAACGTTAGTTTAACGAAACCATCGAAAGGCAGAGGAATTTTAGTGGGATCTTTTATAATTGCCAATAATTAAAAGTTAATAATGTAATAAAATTCAAGGTTTTATGTCGCGAAATTCGTGCCTTTGTTAAATATGTTTCAAATGATTAGGGCATCGTAAATGTCATAAGAAGCGTTTATTAAAGCTGTGTAGGTGGCCCCAATTAACCTAAGATTATTGATATCTCTCTCTACTAATAAGCAAACATATCGCGTAGAGGTCTTCAGCGTTTTCTACTGAGTGATCCTTTCAGCGCTTATCCTATATCTTATCTTCCCATGAACGGCACGAGAAAGTCGCTCAATTATTTAGAGAATTAAATGCCTGAATGTATTTATTAGAGGTGACGTGTGCATGCCCCTTACATCCGGTAGCCGGGCCCCTCCAAGTTAAATTTATAGTGTAAAAAAAATACAGGATTTTTATCCCAGGCTGCAAGGATAGAACACTTCAGCCCCCTCTCTTTTTGCAAGTGCCCTGAACGTATACAATGGATCCCGCTTATAACGTTTTAAAAAAAATGTCATGAAGAAAAGTTGCAAGCGAGAAATCTTAATGAGAATTACTTAGAGTCGGGACCTCTCTCGAAAATGAGTCGTACTAAAGGGGGAAAACGTTCTAATTGGAAACGTTATAAGCGGGATCGACTGTATGTACTCTACTTGATTAGCTATACAATATTGGCAAAAATGCGAGTGTATCTGAAATGAAGTTGTATCCTCGAGTTAGTTAGTCCCTGAAAAGCAAACTTTTGCCTTTAAAAAAAATGGAGACATCAGGGCTGGACAAATCTATTGCCCACATGCCTGGCGCATGTAAACATTCCGCTCGGGAATGTATTTTATCCTACCACATGTCCGACGCGGGCGTGAAAAAATCCAAAAAAAATAGTGGAAAAATTTTTCAGAGTTTATGGGAAATGTTGAGAGTTCAAATTAATGAAGAAATGCAAAAAATTATATATATATTTCTTTTTCTTTACCATTTGTTTTGAATGTGTGGGGGAAAATATTATTATGAAAAAGGAAATTTCGTTTGGCTGGATATACACTATAAAAGTTTGATAAAAGAACTTTTACATAACTTGCAACAAATTAGCCAATCGGTTACATTCGAGCGAAATAGGCTTGTTGGTTGTTTTTTCAATTTTTGTAAAATATCTTTCATCAAAGTTTTATAATGTAATCCGGCCTTAGGCCACACTATGAAAATGTCGTGAAAGTTCTTTTACAAAACTTGGAAAAAAACAAAACCAATGAGCTTATCGGTTGTATTCGCCCAAATGTAACCGATGTGCTCATTGGTTGCATTTGTCAAGGTTAGTGTAATGCCAGCCTTATACTAGGTGGACATCACTGATCAAAACTTGGGGGGGGGGGGAATTGTCCAAAATTGGTCCGTGTGGGAAATTTCTTAGTGTCATATAAAATTTTGAGATTTCATCAAACAAAGGAATAATTTGAATTTTATTTTAAATGTTGTGCAATGCTCTCCTCTCTTACTTTTCTATATTATCTATATATTTTTATCAATAGATGTTCGAACTTTCAATAGATAGCAGCCTATTCGTTTTGAATGCGTGGGAGAAATTTGTGGAAGAAGGAAAACTAAGCGATGTTGTTCGAACATGTAAAATATTGATTCACGCATAAATTTTTTTTAAGTTACATGCACATAAATGTAAATTTTTTTATATTTGCCCAGCCCTGGGAGACATATTTAATTCTTTCCATATCACACGAAAGTTATGCTGTTTATATCAATGAGCATAATACAGTACATCGTATTTAGTACAAAATAAAAATACCGCAGTTTCGCTCACTAGATCCGTTAGTTATAGGTCAGATTAAAGTACGAAAATCGGTGCCCACTTTTTTTGAACTGGACAGTGTTCGAACTTTCATGGATCAAAAAAAATTCATCTCGTGCATTTCAAGCTCGCCAGTTAAAGCATTTTTTGCGAATACTTTTTACTTTTGTAACTTGGATTAGTACTCGCAAATCGAGATTGTACAATCGAGAAATTACAATCAATTATTATTAACGGAGAAGATCTCAATATCTCCAATTTTTTCTCAATCAAGGTTTGCTCTTCATCATTTGATATTTAACCCTTTATTCGACAGCGTCGCTCTCGAGGGTAACATGAGTTTCTTATATTTTCTAAATAAACACCTTATATATTTTGAGCTCATTTCGGCGCAATGATGCTTCTAAGAAACTCTTAAGCATTACATTTTCACTTGTTAGCTTTTAATGAAGTTTCAACAATCACCTGCAGAATAAGCTCAAAGGTGCGCATATCTCCTATTTGTTCACAAGCCAAGCAATGACAAGTGTTTAGGGGTGCGCGGTAGCCCAGGTCGATAAGATACTCGCCTAAAGTACCAAAGGATGTTTAGAGGTGTCACGAGTTTGATACCCGATTCGTCCTTGTCAGAAAACTTTCCCGACACAGGGGTACAATAAAAACGGCGACATGACCACAGAAAAAAATTGCTATCGCAGGGAGTCCTCCATCGAGGGGTTAGTGCATTACCCTCTCGATGTGTATAAAAGAACAAACCTGCCGTTCGGAATCGGCAATAAATTGTAGGTTCCCCCGTCTAATTATCCCTCGTGTGCAGAAAATGACCGTGGTGCGACAAAAATGATCAAATGATGACGAGTGTTTACCCTTGCATTTTTGGCGTGAAATAAAAAGTGCGGAGGAGAAATATTGCAATGCATTATTCAAAAATTATAAAAAAAGTAAGCTGCAAAACAGTAAATGACATTTTTATGCCATTCCTAATCTAATATTGTATATAATACAAATGCAGTGTATTCCGTATCACATATCACATCATATTTTTTTAAATATTGACAATTTTTTTGTCATGAAATAATATTCAGGGTATCTAATTTGCTTATTATAGCTCCTAGAAAAAAATTTCCCCTGTGCATTTCAAAGCTAGCTAGTTAAAGGGATAAGCCGGTGCCCTGTCAGTTTGGACTGGAACTTCATGTATGAGTAAATTCAGTTAGACTAAATTGGTCTATGACTAGTGTTTCTCAGCCATTTTTAACCCGCGGCCCCCTTTGGACCATATTTTTTTCTCGTGGCATCCCCCCACCCCGTCTTACACAGTGTTCCCTACCCTCACCCAAGAGCGAGACCCTTTCTATTTATTTAACTGAATTTAATGAAAACTAAATTTTTTATGGACAAAAACTTTATAAATAAGATCGATCTCTGGAACCCTGTGGCCAGGCCAACACCATCTGTAGCGGAAGGCCTCCGCGCAAAGCTCGTGACGTCACTCAAGTAGGGCATTTCGTCATTCAAGTCGGGCATTTCCCCTATAGTCATTGGATATACTGCAAAAAAAGGTAAAGACAACGCATGCGTCGGCCTGCTATATCATGGCTACAGGTGAAATGACTTCAGTGATGTCACGAGCTTCGCGCGAAGGTCTTCTGCTGTAGATGGTGTTGGCCAGGCATGGATCCAGAAGGTGGATGATCATCCCTCCCAAGACCCGAATTATACGGGAAAAATAGGTCTGAGTGAAATGCAACGATCCTACGAAGCTACACAATAAATCGACACTCCCGACACATCACCCTGGGCCAGAGTTCAGTGAGCTCCCTTCTTCGGGGGGGGGGGGGATTATATGCATGGCCCTCTCAATATTATGGGTCCTCGGGCAAACTGATGTTTTAAGGACCTATACTCAGGGCCGTAACTAGGGAGGGGGGGGGGGGCAGGGAGCAACTGCCCCGGACAGCGAAATTTAGGGGGCGGCAATTTTAGGTGGGAGCAAAGAACACCATTACAATATTATCGAATTTTAAAGCTGTGGGGGCGGCAAAATAATGATTGCCCCGGGCGGGAGAAATGCTAGTTACGGCCCTGCTATACTTAGCTGGAAGTAACAACTCACATATTTACACACTCACAGATGAAAATCATAGAACCCTTGAAGACCTCATCATGTAGTCCCCTTTTGGATATGAGAACCTGGGCCATGCTCACTGGAAACCCATGGGTAAAGATAGCCCTGGTTCTATGGACAGCTCTGCTGGATTCTGAAAAGTAGTCGCATTTTTTCCGCACCATATTTCTTTGGAAATCTATATTTTTCTTCCACAGCCATAGAAATTTATTCTTTGTCTATGATTTTTTCACAGCTCTCTGTGGCCCCCTTCACATACTTGTCGTGGCTCCCCCTTTCATCTGATTTTTTTGGTGGGGGGGGGGATAGAATATCCCAGGACCGCAAGGGGCCAGGTTGAGAACCACTGTATTAATACACATTATGTCCAGATATTTTATGATAGATTTTTACGTAAGATCACTAACAGATATCTTAAACAACGAGAATGATGTATGCATGATAAAGCTAGGTAAACTAAAACCACACGCAGGTCGAATAATATATACACCTATGCAGTAAGATGACTTGACAGTTGCGGAACATCCCAATATGAGTGTCCGTCATTTTATGACCTGGAACCCAGCGTCGACCTCGATGACATAGTCATCTGTCAAGTGGCGTCTCACGGGAGAAAAGAGAGAGAGAGAGAGCATTCTTCTCTTTGTATATATCCAATGCTGAAGACCTACCACCGTAAAAGCGCATATTTTCACATCAGGGGGTTCTCAACGATGCTTTGTTCGTGTGCATTCGACGGATGTTTCATTTTCAACGAAGAACCGGGATGAGTTTGATCTTGAAACTTACCTGCTGTGGAAGCTTTCGTGACTTAGGATAACACAGAAACACATTCCCCGTCGGTTCGAAATCCTTACGATTTCATCAAATATTTATTGAAGTCATCACGGTGTGTTTTTAAGTGATTGATTGCATCATTGACCTGATCCAGGCGGTTCATGTTGATTTCAGTGAAGACATGGTTTATATACAGGTGTCCTTGTAAGTCCTAATTTAGCCTTCATCTCACAGCACCAGTTTTACCTGACGCGGGGCCCTGTGCGAAAATAATTGCGGGACAACTTGGTCCCGATATTTTTTCTTCTGTGAGAGAGGGGAATAGAAAAATCAAAATAAATGCTAGAGAAATAACTTCAGAATCAGTGAAAATTCAGAATAAAAAAAAGAAAAGAAATAATTTCAGAATTGTGATGAAAATTCAGAATAAAAATGGAAGAAATAATTCTAGAACTGATGAAATTTTTTTTTTTCAGAATAAATGAAAGAAATAGTTCCAGAATTGATGAAAATTCAGAATTTATTAAAAAAAGCAATTCCAGATATGGAGGAAATTCAGAATTTGTGAAAGAAATAATTCCAGAATCACATTTCTTTTCTAGATGAAAATGCAAAACAGAGAAGAGGTGAGAAAGAACGGCATAATGACCTTGTTCGTTATTCAAATATATTAACGAATATCACAGTTAAAAAGATGGAATATTTTTCGTTGGGCTCAGAAGAGACAGGACAACAATTTTCTAATTGGAAGTTACAAAACAGAGGGGAGGATATAAAAATTTAGATTTTTTTTATTCTATGCCACACTGCATTTTCACTCTCAAAACTGGTACAGGGTGATCTACTGAACATTTTGAGCATTTTTTGTAATTGGAATCATACCTCTACGACGAACGGTTGATGAGATGAAGGCCGAATTAGGACTTATAGGGGCACAGGTCCGTCTTAATGCTTGGGTCTAATCTTGGAATGATTCGGGGGCTCGTGTGCTGAGACCAAAATTAAAAAAAAAAAATACAAGTATTAAAACATGCAAGATTATAAATTGGGTGTTGGTGGTGAATGGGCGGGGGGGGGGTACTTCTGATCTGATCTGGTATGGTAATGAAAGTGAGATAGATCTAATATTATTTGCCGGGGGGGGGGGAATCAACGATGCTGTTGAAACGGCCCTGACCCAAAAATCCATAGGGATTTTTCGTATACATAAGTTCATGGCCCTAGGCCTAGATACTTAAGACGGCCTAGTCTTAAGTATCATGGACCCCTGGGCAAATTGATTTTTCGAGGGCTCTCTACCTGACTAGAAGGGATTGCTTACCTTACCAATTTTCATTCTCATCATCGTGAGGTCCCCCTGCATTTGAGGCCGGGTGGGTCCATGCATTAAGACGGCACTACATTCCACCCACAAATGGGGCTGACACGGCTTCAATTCAGGGCCCCGTTACGATTCTTATCATTTTTTTTTCCACTCGACAAATCCGCTATATTGGGGTCCGGGATGTCTTCAGACCAGGGAGTCCACCAAAGATCCTAGCCTAGGGGTCCTGCTGCCGGATGTTGGGGGGAGGGGATAGCGTGCATAAACCACATGTAGAAACTTGACTTAATTTTCACTAGATGTTAAATGCGTAACCAATTTCCATGGCTCTGTAACTTAATTAATGTCGGCCATTCCAGGGACAGAAAAAAAATCTACGCAATTCCAGGAAAAAAGAGGTGCTTTTCGAAAGTCATTTAACCTCGGTGAAAAGCATTCGAGAGACGATAATGTTTCTCGTGGTAATAATTTTACCTGTCTCAGTGACTTGTTGAATGACGATCGGTGTGGCTTGAAAAAGGCTCTGGCATATTTTCACAGGGAGGGATGCAGGTAGGCTTTATATACTGTGTAGCTTGCTCACTTTGATTTGCGGTTGTCGGGAGTTAAGTTCAAAAAACCGTTCTCATTCATCACGGGCTTATCAGCTGCACGGGGGCCGTCAAATTAGCCCTCCTAGAATTGCTGGTAAAAACTCGTTTATCCGCCCATTACGTTCAGGTTAATACCACAAACGTCCTGATTATATAGGGCACGCAAGTTAATTGAGAGTTTTAGTGATCAGCAGCATCATTCCGTTAACACCAAGAATCGACTTTTATTTCTCACATTGCGATAACTTCAATCAACTCTTTTGCTATCATTAAATTGTGATGTTTTCATTCACGCAAAGCTTTAATTCACGGATTTTCTTTCCCTTCGTTTTGATTTACCAATAATTATTTAGGGGAGACTGTAACACTTTGCCACATTCAAACTTTTTTTTCAATCAATTTTTACCGTAAAGTTTTCCTAAATTCATTTTTAGTAACTGTATACTGCATGAAACATCACATAAATTTTAAATTAACTTTTTTAATAATGACCTAAATATGATTATTAATATATATAAACAAAAGTAATAATAAAGGAAGTAGAAACGTATTTATATAGATGAAATATGTATAATTATTCTACATTATACTGGGAAATTGAATTTTCTGGATGTTATGCTGAAACTGATATTTGGAAAGAAAAGTGATTTGTCTCCTCCGGGAAATCACTTTTCTTTCCAAATATCAGTTTCGGCATAACATTCAGAAAATTCAATTTCTCAGTATATTTCGGGCAGAAAAATACCATCTCTTCATTCTACATTATACTTGTAGAAAAAGAAATGTTTCTAAATCTTTAGTTCTGTCAGTTCCTTTTATGCTAGGTGATTGCTTTAGACATACAATATCAATGATGTCAACATTTGCTGTATAACACTGAAAAACACGCACGCATTCCACACTGTAAACTTTGTTTTTTCTAACAAATTCGACTAGGAAATAACCGAAATTCAATAGAAGAGAAGAAACAGATATAGCTGAAGCTTTTGTAAGAAAAAGTACAGAACTAAAATTTAAAATATAAATTGTATTTCATAAATTTAATTTCGCCAATTGTAAAGCAAAAAAAGAGAGAAACCAAGAACTTACTACTGTATTTATCTTCTTCGTCTATGGCAGTGTTCGTCAAACTGGGGCACTATGGCCTCCTTGCGGTCCTGGGATATTCTAATAGGGCCACGGATGAAAATCAAGTGAAAGGAGACAATACAGGTGGCGAAGGGGGCCATAGAGAAGTGTAAAAAATATTCAGATGTGAAGAAGGGAAAAAACGCTTTTAGTCGGGGTTACCACCCTTGTAGTTGAATTTTCAAAAATGACTTCAAAAAATTGCAAATAAAATACTCAAAAATTTTCGTGTCAATCAATTAATTTGTTCTTTCAAAATAAAAGAACTAATCAATTATAGAGTAAATGTATACTCAGTATTACTGGCAAAGCCCGAAGTGCGGCCAAGTCGTGAAGTGGCCTCTCAATTCGCCAAATGACCGAAAGGTTTGGCCATAGTTCGATTAGCAGAAATGATTCGGGATTTGGCTGGCCAATTTGCAAAGTGGCTAGAGATCCCTGACAAAGTTCGATGGTCAGATAGGTGACAAATTCATTTTTTTCATACATGTCTATTTATAGTAGCTGTATTGAACTATCTCCATATGATGAGAGAGAAAAAAAATAAAATTTAAGAGAAAACTATATATATATAATAATATAGACATAGTTTTTTTTGTCAAATTTTGAAGAGAAAAAAAATTATTATTGCATCTTGATTGCGATATGATGGGTTGCCATAACTAACGTGGACATAATTATTATGAAAAAAACGTAACTTGGCTTTCATCTCAATGATGCACCCCTGGTCCACCCGAAGGTATACAGGTTACTTTTTGTTTTTCGTAAATCAGACGCAGCAGTCCTGCCCAGTATGACACTTGGCAGGGCGAAACGGGAATAATCCCCGAATCCAGTGCCAATGAAGTCTGATTCGGAGGGGGGGGGGGTTGTCGCCACCCCTCTTCATGGCCGTCGTGGGGTTTTTGCTAAAGATACAAATCCATAACCTTCAACCATCAGGGCTTAGCACTGCATAATGGAATTGCCAAGCTGAAGCCCTACCCCTACACGCAAGGGCAAAACACATAATAGTAGGGCAAGGGCGTAGCGAGGAGGGGGGAATTGGGGTCTGGTTCTATCCCCCCCCCCCCGAAATGTGAGAAAATGACCGAAAAAATGGAAAAAGATGGCCAAATATATTGTTCTATCACTTTGGTTTCCCCCTTCCCCGAAATGAAAGTGGTCCCCCCCCCGAACGAAATTTCTGGCTACGCCCCTGTAGTAGGGTAAAACTAAGCTGTCTCACGACGGTCAAGTATCAAGGCCACTTTAGAAGACAGCGAACCATGTCTTTTGTTATCAGACATTTGCCAGGGATCTCCGGCCACTTTGCGAACTGGCTGGCTAAAGATCGAAATTCGGACATTGACCGAGTCAATTCACAATGAAGTTACCCAATTCGCGAACTGGCCAATTTCGGGCTTTTTCAGTAACATATACAAGAAAAACACTTCGAACGTGGTTTTCTCAGATTGCAGTTTTCACACAAGTTCATCCGTTAGATTAAAAAAAAAAAGCTACTGCACCAAAAATCATGATTGCAGACTAATTTCATTTCATCAGAGATTCACCAATAAATATCAATATCTGTGCAAATCATGACTTATCAACGTATTTGTTTATATATATATGTGATTTTGCTTTCTTCCCCCTCCCCCCTTTTTTGTTCCTGTGTTTATAATTCCTTTTTTTTCTCGTTAGCTTTTCATTTTTATCGATTATGCATATAAATTATACACTTGATTCAACTATTGAAAATTATTGTACCCTTATGAAATTTGCGTGTCCACCAGTATGGACCCTATAAAATCCCTTGATGGATTTTTTTTTTGTTTCATTTATGTTTTGTAACAATAGTAACAATAATGATATTAAATTGAAATTGAAAAAAAAAAATTCTGAAAATTCCATAAATATTTATTCGACACGTGTTAGGAAAATGAACCTCGAATTGGATATTTGACTATTCTTTAG
This sequence comes from Pholcus phalangioides, assembly GCF_987345545.1. Lineage (NCBI taxonomy): Eukaryota > Metazoa > Arthropoda > Arachnida > Araneae > Pholcidae > Pholcus > Pholcus phalangioides. Next base: position 28,268,161 of record NW_028301600.1, read on the forward strand.
AATTTCATGAATTTTTAAAGTTTGAAAAAAAAATAAATATATATATATATATGTATATGTAATATATATATATATATATATTACATATACATATATATATATATATATTTTTTTTTTCAAACTTTAAAAATTCATGAAATTCTAAAGAATAGTCAAATATCCAATTCGAGGTTCATTTTCCTAACACGTGTCGAATAAATATTTATGGAATTTTCAGAATTTTTTTTTTCAATTTCAATTTAATATCATTATTGTTACTATTGTTACAAAACATAAATGAAACAAAAAAAAAATCCATCAAGGGATTTTATAGGGATTTTATATATATATATATATATATATATATATATATATATATAAACGTTGAATGAACATTTCTGCAAAATTTCGGAATTTTTCATGCTGTAGTTTTTTTTTTATCTTACAGATGAACTTAAAAACTGCAATGCAATACGAGAAAACCCCGTTCGATGTGTTTTATCTTGCATACATTTACACTATAATATTCATTGCTTCTTTCTTTTATTTTGAAAGAACAAATTAACCGATTAACACGAAATTTTCAGTATTTTCTTTGCAATTGAATGAAATATATTTTGAAGTCATTTTTGAAAATTCGACTTCAAGGGTCGTGACACCTCTTAAGTAAAGTACGGTGGGAAAATTGTGACTATTTTCAGTATCCAACTGAATTGTCCATAAAACCATGGCCATCTTAATGCATGGGTCAATCCAGGTATAGCCCCGTGGATCTCATGTCCATAAAAGGTTTACATGATGGGATCTGGTTCTGGGCTTTTCTATAGTAGGTGTTCATATGTAAGCTGTTACTTTCAGCTTCAGCACAGGGCTCCAGAACATAATTTTTCCCAGGGTTCCATTATATTTAGACGGCACTGCATAGAAACTTCACTAGCCTAGTAGTAGTAGTAATGAGTAGAAATGGCCCCGCTCTTGAAAGATACAGGGGGGTCGCGATAAGAAAATATGGTTCAAAGGCCATGGGTGAGAAAAGATTAAGAAACACATTGGGTATATTGTGTATACTTCTTCGAGAAGTAATAACTCAACTGTCCAACTTTTGTATTTTATTTTGATCGCAAAATAAAACTGTTTGAAGGCACCAACACAAAGCTAGAATAAAATCCAGGCATCTCGATATACCTTTACGTACAGCGCTTTCTTCGATTGGGATTTTCGAGATCCGAATCCCGCTGGTTTCTTAACGGTCGTGCCTGTAATTCTCTCAGGAAAAAAAAAATTCTCGTTATTCAAGAAACCAAGTCTGTTTGATGAATTTTATGGATGACTCGAAATTATAGCTGAAATAAATTTCCTATTGATGAGATCGGTAGACAGATGTGCAGTTATATAAAAACCTACTTCAAAAAAAAAAATTGTAAAATAAAATCTATAGAGCTTCTGATCATAAAAACTCAGCAAAAAAGTTCCTCGCTGCAAAAGTTCGCTATAAGCTAGCACGTACACCTTTTCATGTGGTGTTACGAAAATAAAAGAAAAAAAACCTAAATTTCATAGTCCATAAAAACGGTACAGAATTCCACGCTGACTAACAATGCTCTCTCAATACTTAACAAGATCTAAACGTAACGATTGAATGACGGCTGTTTAAGAGACTTCAGTATTGAATTGAAATGGATGATTTATAGGCAGTGGCAATCATTTCTAACGAACTTCCTCGGACGATGGGAACGTGTTACATTCAAGATCCTAAACTTTTGTGGATTCACGTCCCCACTTACCCCAGGCATCTTGAAGATAGAACAACAACAGAAGCAGGTAACTCAGCTGTTATGTGTGCCTCTTTTCATTCATACCAAAAAGATTCGCTACTCTTAATGTAAAAGAGAGCCCTATAGGCCTCCGCAGGTACTCTTCTTATATAAGATTGTACGTTAAGAAGATTGATTGCTTCGGTTTTGCAAAGCAAACGTCGAAAAATCTCTTCACTTTTTTTATTTTTAATTTCTTATATAATATTAAGCTAAAGAGCTTTCTTTTGCTTTCTATATATGTACTCCGTTCAGGGCTTGTATTTTCACGGGTTGTAACAATCACTCTGGCAAAAATAAAAACCTAGACACGAACGAATTTAGGAATACACGTCAAAGTAAAAGAAACATTTCTAGTTTTTTTTGTATTGGCCCGCCATTCAATGCTAAGTATCAGAATATCAGAATGATCAGACAGGTACAATTTATTATCGGATTTAAGGAATACATATTTTTAAGGAATACCACATATAAAATCTTGAAGAAAATACTCTTAATTTTTTTTTTGTGGTGACTGATGTTATATAATTGCTTCAAGAGAAAAATACGCATTTATCATTTTAAATTTCGCTTTTAGCACATTTGTTTTATTACATTCCAGCTCCGATCAGTCTTACATTATTAATTGCATTGTAAGTACGATTTTTGTCAAATCTACTACAAAATGAAGGTGCTAATACTTTAAGGTTATTAACTATCTTTAAAGGATCAATTGTGTGAAAATTCTCAAAAAAACTTATCAGCTTTAAAAATCCAAAATGTTCTATTTTTGTTCATGTAATATGTGGAAACAAAGATACAGTTTACTCAATGAGCAAGAAGAAATATTTTAAAGAGCAATAAATATATAACTTACAAATGCGTTTTCTGAAAATATTTGTTTTTCTGTAACTTCATTACATGCAAAACTAAATTTCCCGAAATACAGGTGATTTTAAATTCATGGGACAAACTTTAATAGGTGCTATAAGACTCCTAAAGACTCCTATTTTAAACTTGTGGGGGAAAAATCTTAGTTACGGCCCTGGGTCGAATTGCGATAGCAAAGGCGTTAGTGGTGCTTTTAGACTGCACAACAGCACTTCGCTATAAGCAAATATCATATTTTTTTGACGGATTTGCTGCAATAAGTGCAATCAACCATTCGAGGTTGAAATGTACTGTAATGTGGTAGGCCTTCTCATGGTACGACTTGGTAATGCAAATTCTTCCACAAGTTATTATACCACTGGATCATTGTAGCAACATAACCTTGAGAGTCCTAAAAAAAACAAACTACAATCCAATCCAAAGGTACATACGCACTCTGGAATAGTTGATAGCACATATCGCAGCAAATCCTTCGGAAATATATTTGTTTCTGGTAAAGTGCTGTTAAGCACTCTCTAAATACACCCTCTACCGCCTTTGCTATTGAGATTCGACCGCACATTCTGTGATAAAAAATGGTTGTGTATAGGTGTGTATACTTATATAACTTCTTAAAGTTTGTCCCATGAATTTAGAATCACTCTGCAAATGCGAAAAAATTTACACGGTTTTTCAAATGATATTTATCATGTAATGAATTGAAAAATCGGATGCACGTTCAGAATTTATCATTTTACCGATTTCTGAACAAAAAATACTGAAATGTTTTGTCAAAAATTAGTTATTGATTCACGAAAATTGGCATACTTCAGATAATTTTGAGTGTATTTTAATATCCTTAAATTAGTATATCGCACTGATAACTGTCATAGTATCATGCAGTATCAAAGATATTCGAACATATATACTGTAGGTTCTAGTGTAAAACATCTGTAGAAAGCGTTGGTAGAAAATTTTAAGAAAAAAAATTGTGATATCTCAAAAAAGTAAAAAATTCCTTACTATTATTATTTTTGTTAATCATATTTTCATTGAAAAAACGCTACGTTTTTTGTAAAGCGATTCCGTTTTAGTAAAACAAAGAGCAATAAAGTCAATCGCCTTTGCTAATAAATTTATTACTGATTATTTTTTTAATGCATGGTGAATTATTTTAATAACTTATTCACAATTACAAAACTTTATGCAAATGAACATTTATGGATATTTTTTATATTTTAATTTTTTTACTGTTATATCCGATGAGTAAAAATTAATTATCCACATGTGTCGTCTTATTATAGATGTAAAAAATTCATAAAACTTAATTTGAATTAATAGTAGATTTATTTCGCTGTATTACGCCATATATTGACCGAATCCTCAAATAAAATTTGAAAGTAGAACCGCAGTTTGTGTGTGTGTGTGTGTTGTATATTTATATTTACTTTTAAATACTGCTAAGTTGCGTATTTCAACCGTAGATAACTGAAATAAATTAATTTTACCACAGTATTAGTTTACTCTCTAAATACGCACCGAAAACTACCAGACAAGTAAAATTCAACAAACCCAGCCACAAAAGGTATTTCAAATATGTAAATAAGATGACCGAGAATCATTAATGTGATTAGAAACGCAGAGTTAAGCTGTCTGTGAATTGATCACAAAAAGGCTTTTGAAATCGAAATTATGAGTATTGAATGATCCAGCCATTGATTTAAACGGATTTTTTAAAATGAAAATTCTACAATGCATATGCTACTTTACCGCACATAACTCCGGTCATACCGCAATACGGCTATTTCGAACCAGTGAAGTTGGCTAAGAAAAAAGAAAAAAATATATAATTTTTTCTTGTGCTGGGAAATATTGAACTTAGAAACATGGAATTTTTTCTGTTGGCGTCAAGAATAAGAATAAGAAGTCTCCAAATAAGAATTTAAATTAACAGAAATCGATTGAAAACAGGATATAAAAGGTATTTTCACTCAATATTTTATTTTTCCCTAAATAATTTTTTTTTCATTTTTGGACGGCTTGGATGGGGGGGGGGGGGAGAGACACGAGCTTCCTACAGTCAAAAATCATAATACCAGCTTTCATTATGTAGCTCCGTTATGGACATAAGGCTCCTTTATGGACATATGGAGCAGCAGTCCATTCCCAGCAGGGCTATCTTAACATCACCATAAGCACCCGGAAAAAATATATTCTGTGGCCCCTCTTTCTGATCCGGAAAGACCAGCCTATGCTCATTTACGTACTTTGATAAATCATATTATCATGGAGGTTCGCTATGTATCCGAACCCGGTGGGCCCCAAGGGACAACTTTGGCCCCGTTTGCTTTCTTTCTTTCCTTCTTTCAAGCCCAGCACAACACTATCACCTTGGGCAATTTACTACCGATTGAGTTGTACCGGAAGTGTAAATGAGTGTATCTAACAAACTAAAAGCATATATACTGCTGTCTGTGAATTTTTTGTGCTGCCATCTATATTTAGAATTGTGAGTGAAGTGTAGTGATTGAATATTTATACCGTTGTAGGCCTGTTGCTCTCTGTGGAGAGATTTTTTAACCGGGAGATCGACTCGAACAACTCTGGCTCTCTACACTTACCCGGAAAGGCCCATGTGTTAAGATAGCCCTGGTTTTATGAACTATTCTGCTGGATTCTGAAAGTAGACATATTTTTCTAAACTACATTTCACTTTAAAAGCTTTTTATTTCTGCACGGCTGAATTTTTTCTCACTGCTCTCTGCCCTCAGTCACTTGTCATGGCTCCTTTTCATCTTGATTTTTACCCATGGACTCCTTACAACATCCCAGTATCAAGGGGCCATACTGCCCCGGGTTGAGAAACACCAGCTATAACTTAATCCCCTTTAAGCGCCACACATTGACGAGATATCTCACCTGTTTAAAAGCCTCTTATTTTAGCAATGACTAGTCCAGATATTTTGAAAACTTGATTTCTCAATGAAAAATTGTCCCTATGCCGCTTACCATATTGTACCTTATTTGTACCTTGCTGAAAATCGGAAGAAAGCCTACTTCATTAAAAAAATATGGCATTTTGAAGGGGTTTTTTGATTTCTGCTGAGACTTTTAAGGTATCGGACTACCTTTCTTGTCACTTTTAAAAATTGTACTGTGGTGTGAACTTTAATAACATTTTTTGGATAGGAAGTGTCTCAAAATGATGAAAATAATAAACTTTTGACTACTTATGTCATTTTCTATTCATTCATTCATGATGAAATTCGTTCTACATTTCGTCTACAAAACACTGTAATTAGACAAATATACAAATACAAATACAAATACAAATATAACGCCACAACAGGCAAATTGCCCAACGAGGTGGCTGACTTAAGAACATCACGGATCCCCGAGCCATTTTTTGGATACCCTACCTACTACTGCTACACCACACATGCACCCCCCCCCGCGAAACCCCCCAACGAACCCCAACGAATCGGTACCTGCGGGAATGTGCGTGTGCGTGTAGTGCAACCTGACGTAAAGTTTGTTTCTGTGTAATGCTTGTTATGTGTTGTGCTGTCATCTGCCCCCAGTTTTTCTAACTATGAGTGAAGTATTATGGTTGAATGATTTACTGTTGTAGGACTGTTGCTCTCTGTGGCGAGACTTTTTAACGGGGAGATCGGCTCGCATTTGCGCCTTGAAGTTGGGAACCACAGAAAACCAACTTCAGCCGACCGCCATATGTGATAGATGTGTAAAGATTTTACTTCATAACCATTCCAATATATAGAAAAATATCATATTAAAATTTCGTAATAATACAATGAATAGATTTTTAGAAACAGTGTTTCAAGTTCAAGTAAAATGCCAAAAATAGCATTCTTCGTTGAACGCGTTTAAGGTTTTTATTAACAGATTACTTGTATATAAAAATGTAACACTAAAGTGGACGTAACTTAAATTATAAGCGTTATATAAACAAAACAAGGCCCGTTTTGGAATCACAAAGAATGGGGCTTTCATAAAAAATAGTTTCAATAAAAATTGATAATTTTTTTTCAAAATGACGTTTTTAACGTTGTAGGATCCCTTAAAGGGTTAAAAATCAGCACGTTTTTATTTATTGAAACTTACATGAATGGTCAATGCCTGGTGAGTACAAAATCGAGCACTCTCGGTGATTATAAACAAATTGATAATAACCGTCCTAAAACATTTAGTCCTTATACAGTGACCAAACGAACCGCGTGTGTGGGCTACGCCAAGTGAAAAGGAAAAATAAATTTTTTCCAGGGGTCACTCAAAATGTATTTAACCAGTCTTACGTGAGCTGACATCACTGATAGATTCCTATAACACTGAAGGGGAAAAAAACCTCATAAAAAAAATCGTATTCATTCCAATGGGAATGCGAATGTGAACCTTGACGAGATCCCTAATTGGTAGCCACCTGCCGGTCTCTATATATTCCAATGTTTAGGACATAACATTTTTATATACTTTTTATGACTTGCTCCTACCAAAAAAGAAAGGTTATTGTTATAACCAGGTGGGCCCCTCCTTCAGTCCTGCCTCTTTCTCATAAATTACAACTAAGTATGGATAATCAGAAATTCTATAGAACCATTTTTTCGATGGGAAAGTATCCAAATCTTTCCGTGTTGGGAAACGATTCTTGTGGTATCTCCACGTAATTTTGTTAACTTTCGTTCTTCCAGCTACACTTTTAAGGGGTGTCAGGTACCCTTCAAGTCGATTTTTTAAAATTTACTTTAAAAGATATTTCATTGCATTGCAAATCAAATGCAAAAAAATTTCATGCCAATCGGTTAGTTTTTCTTTGAAAATAAAAGAAAGAATCAATGAATTATAGTGTAAATGTATGTTACGTTAAATATGATAAATGAGATTATTATGCGTACATACCGCATTAATTATGCATTTTGCATTATGGATTTGACCACATTATGCATTTTGACAAGTTTGATAAATTTCACTAAATTTATCACTTTCACTGGTGATTATGCATAGTACCCAAGAGTGTCATTGATAAATATAATAAATTTTGTACTAAATTTATCACTTTTACCGGTTACAATATATAATCGCCATTTCGTATTGGTAAAATGTATGATAAATCGGTCTTATTGCCGTAATAAGATTTAGAGTAGGCCTACTTGAGCCAAAGTCTGAACCAGATATAATGAACCTCTGATTTAACAAATTTCTCCGAACCTCCCCGAAGTAACTTCTATTGATAATAGTGATCTCCCATTTGATAAATTTTACAACCTTACTCCGATATAATGAACTATCATTCGAAAAATTTTACGATCGTACCCCGATATAACGAACTCCCATTTAACAAATTCTTTGATTTGACGATTTTTTACAAGTTTATGTGTTTATACAATCAGATCCCAATATGTAACAAACTCTTATTTGACGAATTCTTTATCTTTATTTTATATCAATATTTTAATTTTCATTAATTTTATTAATTATTTTTACACAAATACAAATACAAAAAACAACGCCACAACAGGCGAAATGCCCAACGAGGTGGCTGATAAAAAGATGCCCATAACAAATATGGATGCCACATATTTTAAAAATACAGCAACCCAATTAAAAAATGCAATTACAAACAATGTATATACATGATAATATATTATACAATGCCCATAAAGAATACTTATGGTTGTCTTATTCTAAGTATGGACAGTTTCTCAATTCACCCCAGAATCTCAATTTATTTAAAATTGAGATTTTTAATTTTTATTAAAATTTATCAAAACTTTCTACTTTTGAATTTTGATTTCAATTTTTCTTAAATTTTATAAAAGAAACTTTTTTAAAAATCTTTTTAATTTTAAATTAAGATTTTGATTTTTCTTTGATTTAATTAACTCTGTTTCTTAATTTAATATTAAATTAAGAATTTTTCTCTTGTTTTAAGATTAATTATTAATTAATTAAAGATTATACATTAATATTTTCTTGAATTTAAATATCATTGAATTTGTTTCAATTTTATAACCAATAGATGGACGTCGATTTTCAGTATTCGATATAATTGCAATATTTTTTACTCATCTTTGTAAAATTGATTTTTTGAAGCCTTAAGAAACACTCTATGGTCCCGTATAGAGGGTGTTCTGTTAATGGACTGACATGCTCAGAGGGTTGTTAGTAGACATCAAGAGGAACAAAAATTGCAATGGAACATGGTGCGCAAACCCCGTTGAGAGGGTCAAAATCGCGAAAAACGCATTCAGGTTTCGACGTCACGCTGGTACGACAAAAAGTACAATAATAACTATAAAAAGATTTTATTTGATTAATTATTACAAGAGTTGTTGGAAATAGCGGCCGCTGAAGTCATTGCCCAGTCTACAACGACGTAAAAACGATTCCCGGACGCGCTCGAAGATACCAGATATGCTTTTGATGTCTGCCGCAGCGACGACAGTCCGAGCTATGAGATCCTCCGATGTGTCTGTCCACAGGCGTCGCATAAATGGTGGTAACGTCAGATATGGTGAGCGACCCACGAACGCATTCAGCGATCAACTGATCTTTCGTCTCCTCTGGACTCTGAGCCTGAATGCGTTTTCCGTGATTTTCACTTTCTCAACGTGGTTTGCGACTCTATTTTCTATTGCAATATATGTTCCTCTTGATGCCTACTAACAGCGCTTTGAGTTTGTCGGCCCATTAACAGAACACCCTGTATATTTGAATGTACGTGGTAAATACATGATAAAAAAACCCCATTATATATATACCAGTTTCTTTTCTCAATTTTTTGGTATTTCAGAAACTACATCTTTTAGTGTCATTTCAGTATAAAATACAGCAATATAAGTACAATACGTTTTTTACTAGAAAGCATTGATTCCTTGTCGGTATCATTTCCTAAGAGCTGCTGAAATTTTGCGTGTGCGGAGATTTATAAGGTCACCCAAATTGAGAGAATCAGAAACACGAAATTGAAGGTTAAAACTATTCAACTTTGCTAAGCAAGATTTTTCTGTTTATAGATAATATTAAAATAAAAGCAGACAATATATATATATATATATATTGTCTGCTTTTATTTTAATATTATCTATATATATATATATATATATATATATATATATGGTTAAATTAATTAGCTAAAATTGTGTATGTATATATATATATTTCACCCTTTATTATCAATTATAGCTAATTAAAAATCCACTTTAGTTAATTAAATTGCTGTGATGATGTATTGTTTCAATTAAAAATATGCTATCAGCACCCATTTACATTTTGTTAACTCTTTGAATAACTTTTCTCTGTTTTCTGAATGCAAATGTTTCAGTGAATATTACACTTACAAAAAAAACGTGGAATTTTTTTTTGTCTTCATCAGGAGAGGTAGGTCAACAACTTCTCACAGGTTTTTTTGAGTACAGGGTGCCCGGCATGTATATATGTGTGTATATATATATATATATATGTATATATGTGTGTATATATATATATATATATATATATATAAAGTTAATTTTTTTTCTTTAATAACTATACAACCCCTTGCAGAATGAATGACGCATCTGAGTTCTACACGTCATTTTGATATTTTTTTCACTAGGAAGTAACCCTCTAAGACAGCGTTCCTCAATCTAGGGTCCGTGCATCAGAAGTGGCCCGCAGGCAAACTTGATAAAATTATTCATCTGTTGTAATTGATATTAGTAATATATGTGCAAATAAAATTAAAACTTCATACTCAAGTTCAACATACATCATCGAGGAGAATGCGGGAAATTGCGATTCTAAATACGGGGTATCACTAATTTTTTGCCGAAAGTTCCAATTTATTGCTATAAATGAAATTTGCTAATTCCTCTAAATTTGCTGAAGCGCATGGAATTAAAGACCTGCTACAAATCGCAGTAAACTAAAATTCATTTCACGGAACAAATACCCAAATGATCTGATTGATCATTGAAATTGATGACCATATTTCATTGAGGAAAAATACGGCAAACTGGAATCTTAAATAATTAACCGAAAAATACGGGACGTCCCAATTGTCATAAAAACATTTTCAGAAGTAAGCACAATCACCAATCGTAATTCAAATTCCAAAAAAAAAAAAAAAAAAAAAATCACGGACAAAACGTTAAATCGGACAAATATGTGAGATGAATAATTATAATTCTTGCCATAATTATAAACATAATTTGTATTATGGAACACGGTGTGTGTACGGGGGTATTCACGATCTCAGTAAATATTACAAATTCAAATAAGTATCGTTGAAAACACGGAACAAATTTATATAAAAAAAATCCGAACAACGGAAATTACAGGAATGTCCCGTAATACGGGACACAAGTGGTCCATCACTACTTCAAGCATTTTACGGTCCTTGTTTTCAGAAAGGTTGAGAAACACCACTCTAGGATCAACAGTTCGCCAGTAAAATGCGGTGCGTGCCGGTAGCTATGCTACACCCTGTATAGGTGAGATGAGTTTTTTTTGTAAGAATTTTTTTTTTTTTTTGTATAACGTGAGAAAAAAGGAATTAAGTGTAACAAGGGAGGGTCCCTTATGAGGAATCTAGGTCCCGTAAAACCTCTTGGTCCTTTTTTTCTTCTCTTTTTACGCAAATTGAGATCGCTGGTTCTTGGGTCACTAGTTGAAGTCTGGAAATGAGGATTCGTTGATGCATAGCGGCGCCGGAATACGGCGAGAATTCAAATGGTGCAGAAAATGGTTTCGAAGTCGAAAGTAGCAAATGTAAGAAAGCATAAGTAAGTGAGAGGCATTAAGATACTTCGCGAAAGAAAAGAGTGAGAGGGTTCGAGTCATGGGACGCCAGGGAGTCTGAAATAAGGATACCGAGATCGTATCTCGAAGGCGATAACTTCCGTTTGGTTTACGGTTGTCATGCGATTAGTCAAACGCTTCTTTACCAGTTTCGTTGTTGAGTCTATTTCACCGCTGATAAACTAATTCTGGGAAAGGCGAAATATTGTACAGCGTGTGACCATCATTCATTTTGATGAATTGTTCATTACCGTGATTGGCTCGTCTACTTGATAGACAGTAAAACCCAGGGCCGCCCTTATAACGCGCGGAGAAATAACCCGGTGCGAAAATAATTTCGGGGTTCCTTATAACTCCGACTGTATATATTTTGAGAGGGTCACTCGGTCAATCGGCCATCCAAAGATTCATGCATTATCACGGAATATACAGGAGTGCTGAAAAATATCTACTCACCCATGAAAATTCAGGATTAATGAAAGAAAAAATCCCAGAATTGATTGAAATTCACAGTTGATGAGAGAAAAATTTCTATAATTTTGATGAAAATTCAGTATAGAAAAATTAGGAAGAAAAAATTCCAAAATTGATAAAAATTCCGAATTGATGAAAATCCATAATTAATAATAAAAAACATCTCAGAATTGATGAAATTTCAGAGTTAATGAGAAAAATAATTCCAGAATTAACGAAAATTCAAAATTATTGAAAAAAATAAAAATATCAATTAACGGAAATTCAAAATTAATGAAAGAAAAAAATCCCAGAATTGATTGAAATTCAGAATTAATGAAAGAAAGTCCAAGAATTGATGACATCCAAAGTTGATATAAAAATTCCCAGATTGTTGAGAGAAAAATTTTCAGAAATGATGTGTGAAAAAATTCCAGAATTGATGAAAAAAATGATTCCAAAATTTATGAAAATTCCAGAATCAAATCAGTTTTAACTCAGACACCTTGTTTAGTACGAAAAAAGTACGGGGCCAGGTGCACCTGTCGCACACCACTAAGGGCAGCTTTGGTGAAACCTTCCATAACGGTCACCTCCGAACAACGGTAACTTCTACACAACGGCCACATTTTCTTGGAACAGGACGCATCCTATTGGATTAACATTACGGTTAACCTCCGAACAACGACTGCCACTTGTGGAAATAAAATGAAAGGAAAACGATGCATCTCAGATCGCGTAAGTGACCCGCGGTGCTCTTTCGGTGCTATAACAGTGGTCAGCAATCCGTTGATTCGCGAGTGATATTTATTCGAATCACGGGACAATATTTTCTGATGACTTTTTGTTTTGAAAAATTCCTCACAATAAAATTCCATGGTAATGTAAAGATATTCATTTGCAGTACGTGTGGTGCTCAAAATATTTTTCATAATCCCATAAAAGACAAGGCGTAAAACGATTTCTCGACAGAATTTGGTCGATGATATATAGAGAATGAAATAGCAATTACTCGTACCCACGATCAGGCATAGAAATTTTGCTTCCCTCTACAATGTTTATTTTTCCAACAAATGTAATATACAGGGCGAGTTTACGTCGGGAGTGTTTTAGACCTGTGAGTGTTCAATTCGAGTTTTACGTAGGAAAATTTGATTTCTGTAACAATTCTGGCAGTGCTTTGATACAACATACTGGGCCCAGCTCAGGCGCTACTGTAAAGCAGTGATTCCCAAACGGTGTGCCATGATAATTAAGAGTGCCACTATGGTGTTAAAATAAGGCTGTCACTAAATATATGTATTTGAAATTGTAATTTCATTCCTATAAGGTGCCGTGAACGTTGAAAATTTGAGAATCCATGAAATAGAGAATCCGAATACGAAATCGGACAAAAGAATCGAGTATTTCTGGGTGTTTTAATGAGCACCACGGTGCTCACGGACTATGGTTGAAGATATCTACTGAGACCTCAAATCTTATATGGTCATTTGAGCATAACGGTCAAAAAATGATTTGAACAAGAGCATTCTGCAGCTTTGATACATTATCATGGTCATTTGGTATTTGACGGCATTTGATATGTGTAATCACGTAAATAATTCAATTCTTGAATGGTAACGAGTATTTCTGGTATAAAAAGAATGCAAAAAATAAGACAAATTTTTATAAATAATATCAATCAAATCATGTCAATTGTTTGCTACATTGTATATGATACTAAAGAAGCATTAAACCTACAGTAAAAGACTGAAGTCTACAGATATATTAATGACTATCTGTCATTATACTAACTACCGATTCAAGAAATCGTTATTCATTTTAGTAGGATGCTTCCAAAACAAAAGCACACAGATCCAGTCATGATATTAAAAAAAACATGTCTGTACGTCATATTGATTTATGGACTGATCTTCATCAATTCGTGTGAAGTCCACGAACATTTCGCGAAAGATTTATCTGCTTGAATTGTTTCTTAACGAAGCCTGACGAGGAAGAACCTCTTTTTTCAATTTTATTTTACGGCCAGTTTGATTTGAATAATTTGCTTGAGTGTCAATGAGTTGTTGCACCATCTATCCACCACCCTTCCAACGTATAATCGAAGCTGAGATCTGTCGCGATTGCGCACTCAACGAGCACTAAACTACTTCATCAAATTGCCCGGATAGAGTCGGTGTAGGTATAGAGGAGAATAGCCGTGACAGGCGTGAGAATATGAATTATGCATTCGTAACATGCACTTGCCTATTGTTTGGGCAACATGGAATGAGTAGATGACGTCAGGTCGAATCGTCGACGCGTATTGGCTTATCTGATATCCACGATCTTTCGACGTCTCAATTAGGTGTAATCAAGAGACAGAGAGAGAGAAAAAGAGAGAAATGGCTAAGTAGGTGCTGGTGGCGATATAAATCGCTTCTATATACCGATCTGGTCGTAAAGAAGTCGATTTATCAAGAGGGGACCGGACGGACGCCCACAATCACTTGGGGCGCAACGTTCGGCGAATGTTGCCGCCTTCGCTTCGGTGATCACAATGGACCTGACATGCTGCATGTGTGGTGGATAAATGGAATGGAACAAAAAGAGAGAGAAAAAAAAAGGTGGCAAAAGGCATGTTTTGCACCTCCAACAAACGTATGCGTTTTCGATCGCATGCAATCACAAAACGCCTTTCTCTCTTCATCTAGGGATAATGATGGATTAGTACCGGCTTTTTCATAAATATATCTGGCATTCAAAATCGTAAGATATTTAGTCATATAATTTGAATACCAAATTACGTGAATGTTCTATAGAAAAATGCTGTATAATTGGGAAAAATTCCCACGGTACCCCCATGGGGGTACATCGGCTTACCTGTTGAAAAACCCAAGACCATAGGAGTACGCAGAATTTTCTCGAGGGGGGGGGGGGTGGTTTCAGATTTTTTGTTCCTTTTGGGGGGGGGGTTTACGTTTCTTCCTGCAAAAATAAGACTATAATCTTGGCTCGGGGAGGGACATCCCCCCCTTGCGTACCCCAATGCCTAAAGACTATACTTAGGCTGGCGAGAAGGGTGCAACTAAAAAGCGGCCCACAAAACATTATGGTTTGCAAAATGGGATTAAGGCACTCTGACCAGTTTTGCTGATTTAAAAAGCCCTAGCTTAAAAATATATTAATTATACTGATTTTTTCTACGCAACATATGTGTATAAAGCATTATTCATAAATATATATACAGGAGATCCCAGCTAGAACTTCTAACTAGCCTATATAGATTTTTTTTTTAATTAACAGTATAGTGAGAGAATTGAGAAATTTGAAGTGTATCCTTGGGCCTCTGCGCCAGGTCCGGTTAGCTCCCTGGCGTACATAACCCTTCCCCCACGAGTCAAGATTATAGTGTTTCTTTTTTTTGCAGTAAAAACCATTCCCCCTGAAAATAAAAATGATGATTTCCCACACCCTATACACCCTTTAAAATATCCTGTGCACGCTACTGGGTCAGCCTACCTTCTTGTGAAGTCCACGCATACATATAGCAGTATATAAGCTGCAACATTTTTTTACGCACTCAGCCATAAAATGCTTGTTCCCGGCCAGGAGAGTACGCACGACCGACCTTTGAAGGGAGCACAAAAATTTTCTTTCTGAGAAATTTTGAGTTTTACCACCCTTCAAAGAAGCATTTAAATTAACAGAAACTGGTTAAAATAGCATTTAATATAAAAAAAATTTCACCGATATACTTTACTTCTTTTATACTGAAAAAATGAAACTTTTTTTTTCTTTGGTAGGCTTGGGTGGGGCACGATCCCTTTATGTCCCCCCCCCCCTGCGAACGTCTCTCATCATGGCAGTGAAGAATCCATAATCTTAAGCAGAAGAAATAGAACGATTCACAAGAATAATAATTTGGTTTTACTGTTTACTTTCAATGCACGATCAAAAAAAAAAAAAAAAAAAATCATACTTAACTACTTTAATACATATTAAAGAAATGGCATCTCACGAGAGTAGGGTTGACATGGCTCCAGCCTTGGGGCCCAGGATGATTCTCATCATTTTTTTATTTTTTCACGCTATAAATTCACTATAAAGGGTGCAATGAAAAAACTGGCCTCGGGCCCGATAAAGATGCCAGTCTAGGAGCCTTCGCCTGAGTGGCGTGGTGGTAAGATGCTCTCACGGTCCTGGGTTCGAATCTGAGGGAGGATATAGTTAAGATATTTTCCCTAACGAACTTGAGGCGACCACCTATAGACAGCACCTTCATTAATGGCAATAAATTGCAATATAGCGATATGGCCCGAGTAGGTGTTTGGTGAAGTAGTCTAGGAGCCTTGTTCCAGGGTGTGTGTGGGAGGGGGGGGGCATGATTAAAGGATATACTGTATTATAGTAAATCATGATATGAACATTGTGCTCAACATGAAGGAGGTTGACAGAGTTCAGTCCTGAGGACCACTGCCGTCTTTACGCATGGGTTCACCCGGCCATGGCCCGGAGGCCTCAAGGGTACAAAGAGCCCCATGTTAATCAGAAAAGAAAAAATTAATACAATAGGACATATACAAGACTATAAATTATAGTCTGGTTAATATTTCGGGGTTGTAACGGCGTCCCTCATGATAATAAGACTTGAACAAGGTTCGTAATTGGGGGTGGTTGGTATGTCAGGGCTGCAAGGGCCTCCCTCCCAATGTTGTTTCAATGACCCTTTCTAAAGGTACCACAATGTCCAACTCATTGACGCATCGGCGTACAAGGCCGTAACTAGTGAAGACTAGAGGGAGTTTGGTGCTGGATCACAGACGCTGTGTTTACTGTCTTTCTATTAAAAATTACTGGGGGGGGGGGGGGGGTGCCGAATTGGTCACGAGAAGACCTCGTGATAATGTAACTCGGTGCTATGATTTTTGTGAATAAGCATGTAAATTGGTAGGCGGGCGCTTTGAGCAAGGTAGAGGTCCAAGAACATCAGTTTGTCCTACGGCACATCGTGCTCTTAAGACTATATGCGGAGATAGACATGAAAGGCTTGGGGACGACGACATGATGATGCAAATTCGTATATATGCATATACATTATATCAATCGGCTCCGTCATTAAAAAGCTGAGGGGGGTGCATTGCCTCCATGGCCTTCCCTGTATCTCAGTACACGCTTAAGACGGACCCGACTGGCTTAAGGACCAGGCTCGATGACTGGGGCTGGAGGATACAGCACAGATATGAGAAAAATATCCATTCTTATATAGTTTCTCTAGAAATTGAAATTAAGAAAAATTACATCATTGAATGAAAGGTCATAAAAAAATATACAGCAGCGGTTCTCAATCTTTCTTGACCCACGGAGCCCTTTCCAGTATATAGTTTCCATGGCGGAGCACCGCGTAGGCCTATTTTTTATTTATTCATCAAGTTACTGATTTATTTTTATTATTCAAAAATATCAATTATTTTTTTCAAATTACTATCAACCACATGGAACTGATATACACAATCACTGTTGTGCCAATTGAACTTGCAATGCAATTGTCAAGAAATTGAAAGAGTTTATGACCATAACTATTTAGGAATTATAATACAGGATGATACCTTAAATGGAATCTGCAGTGCGAAAAACTAGTTAAAAAAATTAGGATCTTATCAGCAATCCTATATAAACTCAAAAACACGATTGATATAAAAACTTTCTAAAAGACATCTTTATGCATGGATTTATTCAATAATAATATATGGAATTTGTGCTTGGGGTTGGGCATATGACACAAATATACAAGGATTAAATAGCACTTACAATAAAATTAGATCACTAATAACAAATACTTACTCTATCAATAATATAACAGAATGTCATGCACTA
This sequence comes from Pholcus phalangioides, assembly GCF_987345545.1. Taxonomy (NCBI): domain Eukaryota; kingdom Metazoa; phylum Arthropoda; class Arachnida; order Araneae; family Pholcidae; genus Pholcus; species Pholcus phalangioides. The sequence continues at coordinate 28,285,911 of NW_028301600.1, forward strand.
TATATAAACATAAGGCAAATCTACATATAGAATTATAAAATTCGTAACAGCAAATAATATAAGGCTAACCATGAAAAGCAATAGAACATCTACTCGATATAGGAATATTTATCAAGTGCCACGAGTCAATAAAACGTTATTTAAAAAGAGTTTCTGTTACATTTGCCCCTAAAATAGTAAATCTTTTTCATACAATGAACCGTACGAATATGAGCAAAATATGAGCTCAATATTTACTCATTTGCAAAAGATATAAACTATGAAGAAATCATGTAATAAATACATATGATTGATAACAGTAGCGAAATGATTAACAAATGATGGATAACAGAAACAGTATGCAATGCTGATTACACAAATAGGATGGAAAATCGAGGTACACATAACTTGATATTAAATAATTCTTTGTGCTACTTTATATTAAAATAAAAAAGATAAAAGACTATTTTAAAAAAATAGCAAATTAAAAAATCCTTGAAAAATGAATGACGGTTGCCAGGTCCGTCTTGAGAGCATCATGGGCCCCGGGCCGAGTGATTTTTCTGAGGCTCTAACTGGCCAATTCTCGAAAATTCATCTATTCTCGTTTTTCTGAGGCCCCCGGGTCGTGCCCGGGTAGGCCCATGCATTAAGACGGCACTGATGGTTGCCATGTGCCAACAGACAATATAGATTATTTCTGTAGACCTACTGGCAGGACACCTTAGTCTCTTGAGGTCACAGAGTGAGAATGCCCCTAATCTATGTATTTACATGGTTTTTTTTTTTTTGTTCCTGTTTTTGTCTTTCTGTACCAGTATTTTCTGTTTTTGTCTTTTGTATCAGATTGTACTTGTGCAGTGTTGTTGTCAAATAAAAAAAATTACTGTTTTTTTTCCCTCGAGTGGGTGCGGAGCATTTAGGGCTCCGGAGAGCAGGGCCGCAACTAGATGCTTGGTCACTCGGAGCAAGCGTGCATTCGCATTTTGACGCCCCCTTGTAATGTTGAAGGAGAAGTTTCAGAATGAAATTTGCGCCCCCTCGGGTCTAGTGCCCGGGGCACGAGACCCGCCTGCTCCCCCACAAGTTGCGGCCCTGTCGGGGAGCACCGCTGTTTGCGGGTTGAGAACCGCTGATGTACAATAGCAAATGTTTTTCCTATAAAATATATATTGTATACGTTTATTCAGGTTACTAAAATTCGAATAAGTATTTTATAAAATTGCATAATCTAAAATAAAAAATATTTCAAATCAACTATCAAGTTTAAAATTTAACTGTGCAATGGGAAAAAAGAATTGATTAATGAATGACTAATAAGCCGTTTTACCGCCATCTAACGTCCGAAATTCACACTTCATACTTAATAAAGCCCACTAATTTTGGTGTTTCGGTGAATTTCATAATAACACCAAGATTTAGTAATTATTACTGAGGCTGGTATGAGAGACTTTTATTTTTTAATAATGATACACTTCCAAAATGTTCATGCATTAAATTTTATTTTGCAATTATAGCTTTAATAATGTTTATTGCCGAAAATGTGTATGCACATCTGTGCCATTATTAATCCAGATAAATGTTCACACGTGATTGAAGTAGAAAAATTTAAGTTTGTTTTATGTGTGAGAGAGAAGTTTAGGTTTTTTCACAAGTTAATTTTCCAAATTTATTTTTGTGCATTAATCTTTTCCTCCTTAATACTAGTATGTGTTTTAAAATAAAAACAATAGATGGCGCATCTTTACAACATGGTAAAGCTCTTAGAAAAGTTATGCAACAGTGTTTCCCAAAGTGGGCAATATCACGCCCGGTGGGCGATGGAATAGTCCGGGGGCGATAGAAGCATAAGTATAGAAATATAATATAAGATCCTATGGGTCCGCTTGAGTCGGGTGGCGATGAGAGGAACATTTTCTGACGTGATGGAACAAAAGTTTTGGAAACTATGGTATACAGCATATATATATAATTATACTCACATAGGGTTACCACCCATCCTCCTTTTTCGATGTCATTTCAAGCGTCCTCCTACGTTTTAAAAAATTCGTCCGTTTGTCCTCCTTTTCCGGTTCAGAATCATTCTATTTTTTTTTTCAGAGGAATTTTTTTTCATTCTGAAACATCAATGGCATTAGTGTTTACGTGTGCGTGTTTTTCCCTTCACATATTTTTACATACTGACCAACGCCCTCGAAATTCCCAGACGAATCGAAGTTGCCTCCAAGCAGAGCAGATGGTATTCTAACTGTAATCCAGCTTGTTTCAGGATAAGAAGACAGTTGGAAAACAGCTCTGAAAAAAGAAAACCGCAATATCCATTTTGAGATTACCAGATTACCATTGTTTTTTGCTCACCAACAGCAGATGCCATGTACTAAAGGGTTGGAGGGCGTTACCTATTCCATTCAGAAATAAAGAAAATAGAATGCAAACAACCCTCAATGTTGATTCCTCTGGCAAAAAAAAAAAAAAAAAAAACAACACTCCAAAAACATAAAAACCCTCATTGCTCCAGGCGAAGTAATAAAACTGACCAGAGATGGTAGGCACGATTCATTAAAAGCGAGGGCAGAGGTCGTTATTTTTTCTTTTTCGCTCCAGCTCATAATGTCTGTGCTAGACGTATGTCAAAATATCGAGACTTTTCAAGTCCAAGATTATTTTATAGCGGAACGTCATCATCCTACTCTCCTTTCTACCTGGTCTGAAATTCTGAGGGGGGGGGGGGGGAGAAATTAACCAATGGACAGCAACATTAAATAAGCATGACAACTGTTACAGTGTCGTATTAAATTTTGCAGATTACGACAGTTCTACTTTACAAACATCTACTATATTATTAGTATTTGTTGCTCTTTTTTTTTTGGCAACTTATCGGGTGAGTACAATAACCTCTTTCATATCTACAGCCCGGCATATATTAAATTCATACGTGCATATGAATTTGCAAATTTTCACATTTTTCAGTATTAATGCACACAAATGCATAAAATTGCATATTTTCTTTACATTTATCAACATTTTTAAACGTAACATCAACATATCAGCAACATCATTGATCGAATCCATCATCCTGAGCTGAAACTACGACAAAGTTTCCGTTAAATTTGAATAATTTATTGACGATTCATATTTACCAATACGAGCTGGAGATTACTCACAATCACCGGTAAATGCGAAAAACAAAATTTATTAAACTTACAAAAATTGTTAGTAACCATAGGCGTACGCAGAATTTTCTCGACGGGGGTTTTTCAGATTTTTTTCCTTCTGAGGGAGGGTTTACTTTTTTCCCCGCAAAATAACACTATAATCTTGGCTCAAGGGGGGGGGGGGGGATTAGAACCCCAAAACTCCCTTTGCGTACGCCAATGTTAGTAACTATGCATAATAGTCGGTGATTATGCATAATAACCAGACTTATGAAATTTCCCTAACATAATAGCGGTTCTGTTTTAGTTGGGAAAAATGATTGTGGTGGTGGGGTTTCTTTTTTTTTGAAGAAAAGTGGTGCTATCTCTGTTGCAAAAATGGTGAAAAATGATGTCATCCAGGGTTAGCGCACAGGCGCCCTCCTTTCCCAGTTTTCGAAAGTGGTAACCCTGTAATCCACCCATGACCCGCGGGCTATTGGAGTCATCTGATGTGGCCCGTGACCTCACACCTAATTTTGTAAAAATGAACTAAGTGGCACATTCACAGATCACTTAAGTGACCTGTGTCACATTTACGGAACACTTTAATGCCCCTTAGAACATCTACAGAGCACTTATAAGTGACCCGCGGTACATTTACAAATCGCTTGAGTAACGCACGGTACAGTTCGAGAGGACTTAAGGGGCCCGCGACACATTTCTAGATCATTCAAGTGACACGCGTCACATATAGGCAGGGCCGTAGCTAGCCATTCCTGTGCCCTGTGCAAGAATATAAATTTAGGCCCCTTCTGGGGCCCCCTTCCAAGTGAGCCCTGTGCGGATGCACCTGTTGCACTTGCCTAGTTACTGCCCTGTACATAGGGTTACCAGATTCGAAAAATGAGAAACGAGGATACTTGCAGACGCATCCTTAGTAACTGCACTTTTCCCAATTTTCACAACAGGTGGCATCACTGTTATGACCAATGAAACCGGCCACAACAATCATTTTTCTCAACTAAAACAGAACCGCTAAATAAAAGCAAAAACAGAAAAATTCTGGGAATTTCGACGGCTATTGGTCAATGGAAGGAAAAATCACAAAACACTCATATCAAACGAAGAGATTGTTTCAAAGGGGGAAAAAAATCCTAAGAAAAAGAATTCTGGAAACGCCCTGAAAAGGAGGACAAAAAAAGGGGAATTTTTCGAAACGTAGGGAGGACGCTTGAATGACACCAGAAAGGAGAAATTCTGGGTCTGGTAACCCTACATGTATAGATTACTTAAGTGACCAGTGCCACTTTTAAAAATCACTCAAATGACCCACGACATATTCACAGATCACTCAAGTGACGCGTGGAACTGTTCCAGAGCATTTAAGTGCCCCGCAGTTCAGTTCCACATAGTTATAGTCGTGTAGAGTTACCCGTGACACAGTTCTAGATCATTCAAGTGACCCGCTGCACATTTCTAGATCATTCAAGTGACCCGCTGCACATTTCTAGATCATTCAAGTGACCCGCTGCACATTTCCACATAACTGCCCACGGCACATTTACAGATCACTGAAGTGGCCTACATTTTCCTTAAGGTTGAGCGCCCTTGGTATACAGTGCGGCCAGGAATTTGCCGCTGTGGTGGTCGAGTAGTCATAGTGACCAACTCGCATCGCGCGATCCGGGTTCGAACCCCACCGGTGCCACAGCGGTGGTCGGCTGCAGTTGGTTTTCTGTGGTTTCCAACTTCAAGGCGCGAATGCGAGCCGATCTCTCCTTTAGAAGTCTCGCCACAGAGTGCAAGAGGCCTACAACTTTACAAATATTCAATCACTTCACTCACTATTTGAAGTATAGATGGCAGCACTGAAATATCAGACAACACTAACTACACGCTCAGACTGTTAGGTACACTCACTGTTCCAGACTCTGCCAGGAATTTGAACAATGAATTATACACAATTAATTAAAGAACGAGATTTTCCCATGATTGTTCATTATTAGACCAGAAATATTTCATTGAGATAAAAATGGGACATTGGGAAGGGGAAACAATGATGTGTTGCATTCTGTTAACCATAAAACTGGAACCAGACGGTTTGGAGTACCCCCAATACAGTAATACCCCGACTTAGGCCAACACATAGTGAAGCGACCACGAAGTACGGGAGTGCATAATGAATACTAGCGACTCTTTCTTCCTAGTCGCAATTCTCATGCAGCTTACCTCCTTGCTCTACTATAACCGCAGACATATTCTATAACATTTTTCAGAAATAATAGAGCATCGGGTACCTTGAAACAAAAAAGATCACGTACCTTGGAACAGTATAAAACTAGAAATTTTCCTATAGTTTACCTAGAATACTTACCTTACATTAATTTTTAATAATCCCTTTTTTTGTTTTTAATTGCAATTTATATTTTAAATTTTATAGAGAGAGAGAAAGTTCTATACTTTCTTCCCTCTAAAAACACACACTTCAGCTATATCCATTTCTTCTCTCCTATTCAATTTCGGTTATTTCCTAGTCAAATTTGTTGGAAAAGCATAAAGTTTACAGTGTGGGATGAGTCTAAACTTTCACTTTTACCAAATGAATTACTTTAGGAGGTGAGGTGAGAAAATATTTTATCGAGTCCCGGTAGAGACAAGATGACATTTATTTCCGAGTTCCCCTCGCCATAATAGAAAATATCTATTTCCTCAAAATATTTTACTGTTTATCATTTCCAGATACGGCAAATGTTGACATTATGGATATTATATCTCTAATGGAATTACTTAGCATCAAAGAAACTGAGAGAACTGAAGATTTTATAACATAATTTTCCTTTCTACAAGTATAATAAAGAATAGTTATGCAGTTAATCTATATAAATACGTTCCTACCTCAATTACTGTTACTTTTGTTCATATATATGTATGTATGTATATATATATATATATAAAATCATATTTCTGTTATTATTTCGATATTTTATATTTCAATACATGATTTATATTAGGAAAAAGCACTTATTATATTATTTTTATTTTTAATCATTCCACTGGCGTTTAGACGAAATATTTCGTCCATGATTGTAAAGAGGTTAAAGTCAAAGTCAATTCAGCTTGGCGGGGGGTTTGCATAAATGATTATAATATATGCAAACGCATTTCAACCAAGCAGCCGTTCACTAGATTCACAAGATTCGTATTTCCTATATCCCCTATTTTTTAAGATCAATTCTGATATTTTGAATAAGCATGTTTGTAGATGACTTTCGAAATGTTCTTAAAATACTATATTTATTTAAGATGCGATATGGAATTGTTTTTCTATCAAGAGATATTCGTTTGCCAGTCGCTCATTAGTTGGTAGTCGTATTTATCCATTTCATTAACGCTGCAAAAACGCATATAAATACGTGCTGGGCGATATACAGTTGCATGTTTTTATCAGCACTAGCGAGTAAATAAATAATGATAATTTATTTTACGTTGCATTTCTTCAAATTTGATAAAATGCGTAGAGATTTGTGTTGAGATATTTGGAGTCTCACCTTTCTCTCGTAAATAATAAAAACATCGATCGGTTCGAGTTTCACTTTTCAGGGTTATATTGCCGATATTGTATAGCACTGGTCGTAAGCGTATTCTTGCATGTCATCAGCTGACCTTGGATAAAACTGATATGGCCCCGATCTTATGACCCCCAAGAATTTTGGGATTCTCCAAGGTCTTTTATTATCAAGAAAGGATTGAGGCCTGTTTCGTTGCATAATAATCAGCATATCTATCTCTCTATGTGATGATCTTTGTCGTCCGATTTAGAGATTGAAGAAGCTGTAGTAGTTGATAGAATTTGTAGGTTTTTATGTTTTCTGAGATTCGAATTTTTTTGTACATCATCTATCACTGAATGATTCGCATTGGTGTCTAAAGGCCTGTTTTTTGAAGAGTATTCGTTTCTAAGCTCGAAATTTTCATATCACGTAAAATTTTCACTTTGTACTAACATATATCCTTTGTATGAAATTCCATAAATGCCATCGAATCTGGAGATGAAGCTCTAAAATAAGACTAACAAAATTTTTAATAAACGTGGTTTCCGACCCTTCTTGTTTCACATTATATATTAGGTTTACCTAATCAGAGTGCGTCAAGGTGATAAAGGTGATTGTCAAGGTGATGAAGATATATAGATAGATATATAACAGGTAGGTATATATACTTATATATATACACAGGGGATTCAGAAAACATGGGAAAACTTTAAGAGGTGATGATACACACCAATACAAACAATTGTCATCAAAGAATGCACGGTCTAACATGAAACGGAAACGCGCTAGCACGTTTCGAAACGGCCGCTCCTCAAACGTTAAAACGGCATTCCGGTTGAAATTTATTGGGAGAAAAAGAATACCATGCACGCGAATGTAACCTGGGGAAGAAGAAGAAACCGTATGCAAATCTGCGTCACAGTGAATAAAAGGTGCAGACGCTAGCCCTGTGAAGTTATTCCAGCGTGCAACCGTTCTAACAGTTGTAACGTACGGGATGGCGCAAATTTTATAGTGTTTTTTTTCTTTCAGAAATAAAATTTCATTCCCAATAGCTGCTACATTTTCATGGCCCCTTCAGTGGCCGTTGTTGGCAGGTTTTATTGCATAAAATTGTAAAGTATGGACAAAAGGCAGTTAAAGTTGCTATATCTCCTTTTTCTCAGAAAGAAATGGTGGGATAGACGTATGTGGGTACATCCTATTGATGAACAAGGACCTTCATATGGTGTTTTTAAGGGTATTTATGGCAAATAATTAAAAAACATTCCTTGCAAAATCATCTTTAAAAGTAGTCAAAGATGCTGGCGAATTCCACCCCCCTCCCCGGACCCGCGTCGTGTGAATAGCTCCATATAACCTAATGTACAAAAACCTGTAATGTACAAAACCTAAGTGCGGGCTCCGCATCCGCACTACTTAGGTTTTGACACATGCGGACGCCATTCGGTCCCGCACGAACACTTCGAAGTTGCGAGCGCATTCCGCATCATCTGAAAGGCTCCGTAGGCATTAAAATTTCGCAAGTAAATTTTTTTCATTCTTAGTACAGTATCTACTGGTGGGGCCTCTATAAATATCCCCTCCCGACACTTCAACTCCAAACTCTGCTTATATGCTCCCCACTAAATTTTAATGTGAGCCGACTCCCATTGAGTTACATAAAAAGTGAACCTTTTAAACTGCTGATATCTCAAAACAGGGAATTTTGAGTTGTTGCCGTCTTGAACCAGCCCGTAGATATTTTCACATGGTTTGTTCGCCAAATACCAAATACCCTATCTGGTTCCACACCAGCAGTGCCAAGCTTGAGGTGTGGTTGAGGTGATTTTTCCGCCAAAAACCGGTTTTCGCGCGGCTTGGCATCGCGTAGCGTAGTGAATCTGGACCCAGCTTAAGATAGCGATATGACAATATCGTCAATATTCAGGACTTATCTTTCTTTTTTATTGCTTATTTAAGTCTCACATTTATTTATGAATTTAACAGAACAGTATTTAAGGCACAAAAATACTCTTCCTTTCCTTATCCAACTTTTTCTCCGTACATACTCGTTGGAATACGTGATTACCTTGAACCCGCGTCTTTTAAGTTGCATATGTGTAAGCTGCGTATGCATTAATTCGTTGTGAAGGGAGTGAGTGAATCACGTCAAAAAAGTCGTGGAGAAAAGATTATTTACTGATAGCTGAGCATGTGTGCATTGGTGTGGTCAGTCGTTCCCAGGAAATGCAGACATAATATCTTATCAGTGGAGAACATTAGAATGTTCGTATAGAGATGCTACGGTTAAGGTTTATTTTTTTCCAATGTGTTTACCGGTGATAAAACAAGGAAACGTTACCTTTACTGATAATCCTTGTTTTCGGCGGGAAAGTGTATCTCTTGCATAATTGTGCCCTTTAACCGCTCTGGGCGTTTCATTCACAGATATTAGAAACATTGGATATATATATACCTGAAAAAAAAATTCCATGAGATATGCGTATCTACGGAAAAAAAACCACTGTATAAAGGAGTTTATGTCTTGGGAGGAGTTTTTTCTTCGTTGGTGACTCACCACACATAAGATAAAAACGATGTTTTGGGAAGAAAAATAACTTGCATTTTTTTTCTGAGTTTTACAAATATTTACATCCATTGGAGCTTTACATCACGATTGTGTTGTATCACAACAATTTATCTAAATTCCTGTGGCTGTCAGGGCCACCTTAAGAGCATCATGGTCCTAAGGCAAAAAGCCCTCTATCTGATGTTCTGGGCTTTCTACCTTGATGGAAGTATCTGCCTACCAATTCACATGTTTACTCTGGGCCTAGAAAAATAACAGTACCGTATCCCCCTATGCACTCGAGACCTTCGAGTCTTGACGCGGTGGGCCTATGAGTTAAGACGGACCTGGTCGCTGTTGTCATTCCTAATCCGTTAATGAAGATGACACCGTGAATGACAGTTCCATTGAACGCACTTGTATGAGCGTGGACTACTGATTGATGATTGTATTAATTATGTAGTAAGAAAGTCGCTAAAAATTCGATAGAGCGTGGGTCGTGTTCGGTTTGAAAGAAAAGAAAAAAAAAGTAGCTAAAAAAAAAATTTTTTTTAGAATTGCTCTTCGAAGAAGTGTGATACTTGTTGTGGTCCACAAAACCGATAATTTTTGGAATAAGTTTACGATTACGCCGTTGGATAACATTGTCTATATTAGGACTCTGCGTTTAGCCTTCAAAACTTGGTGCGCTATAGATCGTAGTTGGGGAGATTTACTGTTGTTAGTCAAAGCATTGAAATGATCTATCCAAGTTTTATCAGAATGCTTAAAATTGAATCTCATACAAATACAAATACAAATACAACGCCACAACAGGCAAATTGCCCAACGAGGTGGCTGACTTAAGAACATCATGGATCCCCGAGCCTTTTTTTTGGAGGCCCTACCTACTACTGCTACACCTCACCCCCCCCCCTCGCGGAACCCCCAACTAATCGGTACATGCGGGAATGTGCGTGTACGTGTAGTGCAACCTTACGTAAAGTTTGTTTCTGTGTAATGCTTATGTGTAGTGCTGCCATCTGCCACCAGTTTTTCAAACTATGAGTGAGGTGTTATGATTGAATGATTTATCGTTGTAGGACTGTTGCTCTCTGTGGCGAGACTTTTTAACGGGGAGATCGGCTCGCATTTGTGCCTTGAAGTTGGGAACCGCAGAAAACCAACTTCAGCCGACCACCACTGTGGGGTTCGAACCCGGATCCTCGCATCGCTACTAGACTTGCAAATCAAAATTTTTGTGAGTGCATCTGCTAGTTCAGTCTTCCTAGTCATGGTTAGTCAGATTTACGCAATACACGTACGATGAAAAATTTGTATAACAGCTGAAATTGCTACAAGATTACCAACTATAGTGAAATTTCTCAAAAGGGTCATCTTTATGAAGGAATAACCCTTCTGATGAGTTGGTTCATTCTTTAAAATTCATTTACATTTACGCGAACATATACTTTATAATACGCACACAAACAAAAGCATAATACACATGGAAATACGAACATAAAATACAAGTACATATTACCAATTACGTAACAGCCCAAGGGATTATATAAACTATAGTCCGTTTCAAGTTAACTTTGCAGTGAAGAGGAAGCTACGAGGGAACCTCATCACTCGTTGCTATGGCAACAAAAGCCTCTTAACCAATGTATCGATACGCGGCCTCGGTAAGGTATGGACGATTTGTAGGGTATCGCACCAAAATGTCGTTGTGGTTGCTATAGATTTTTAGATAATGGTAAAAAATATTTTTTCTAATTTAAAAATTTCAAACAAAGAAACATCGGTTCAAAACGATATTTTTTCATTATTTTTTCAAAATCATTAAAAAACTTGAAATATTCTGTATAAATGATCATCATAAAACTACGATTTATGGGAACTTTATTTTACGGCGAAGGAATACACTCTCTACCTTTCTCTCCACTGCAAAGTTAACCTGAAACGGACTATAGTCCGGAATTTTTCGGAACACACTTAAGTCAACTATATTTGAGAGGCCTGTCCCTTAAAAGAGCTGGTCTCCGGGGAAACAAAGGGTGAATAATCCTCTTAGAAAAGTTTTACTGCAGTTTCTTTGTCATTCCATATCAGTTGAAGTCCCTGTTGTTGGGAACTCAAAATGATTGTCCTCTGATCTGAGCATTCTTATCGCTGAGAGAGAACTTTATTTCCACATAGGCAAGTGGGACATTTACCTGGGACACAAAAAATGAAAGAATATACATGCTTTCTAATCGTGAGCACTGCCTGTAGCCATCATCAAAAGAGAAGCACCCTTACGGCAAGTTTATGCATGATATCAGGATGATTTCAATCTTTCAATACAATTTGTACAAGGTGTTTACTTTAGACTTTGGTAAAGTGCTCGCGAGCACGAAATCGGACACGAGCATCGAGCACCCTGGGTGCTTCAGAGATCACAGTGGTGCTCGCGAGCAATTAGTTGAAGATGACTGCCCTAGGGGCCCATAATGCTCGCTCTACATATGGCTCTTTGAAGTGAATGTCGGACCCTGTATGTACTTATAAGCAAAGCCTCCTCTGCAGAGTCTTGGACACTCGAGGAAAGTGATGTCCTGTGAGGCCTCTATCTATTGGAAGTACCAGCCGACAAATTCACATACACATTCTTGCAAATCATAGCAACCGATCTTATTATTATGGGGGGGGGGGAAGCATCTTATGCATCTGAGGCCGCTGGGTCATACTCCGGTGGTGGGGTCGGGGTCAATTATATAAGATGCTCTATGGCCCCCACATTCTGGAGCAGCACCCATAAGCTGGGACTTTTTGAAGGACCCAAGTCCGACTTTTCACGGGTCCATGAGCAGAAATATAGGGGGGAGAGAAGAGAGGCAATGCCCCCCAGCGTTAATGGCGAAGCTGGTATATAAATTGAAGAGCCAAAAAAACTTGTACAGGCATGCGTATGCAAATAAAGATACATGGAACCAATCAGAATATGGCGCTGCGGTCGGCAACGCCTATATAACACAACAAGTGTCTGGCATAGTTGTTAGATCGGTTACTGCTGCTACAATGGCAGGTTATCGAGATTTAAGTGAGTTTGAACGTGGTGTTATAGTCGGCGCACGAGAGATGGGACATAGCATCTCCGAGGTAGCGATGAAATTTGGATTTTCACGTACGTCCATTTCACGAGTGTACCGTGAATATCGGGAATCCGGTAAAAAATTAAATCTACGACATCGCTGCGGCGGGAAAAAGATCATGCAAGAACGGGACCAACGACGACTGACGAGAATCATTAAACGTGACAGACGTGCAACCCTTCCGCAAATTGCTGCAGATTTCATTGCTGGGCCATCAACAAGTGTCATCGTGCGAACCATTCAACGAAACATCATCGATATGGGCTTTCGGAGCCGAAGGCCGACTCGTGTACCCTTGATGACTACACGACACAAAGCTTTACGCCTCGCCTGGGCCCGACAACACCGAAATTGGACTGTTGAGGACTGGAAACACGTTGCCTGGTCTGACGAGTCTCGGTTCCAATTGTTTCGAGCTGATGGACGTGTACGGAGACAACCTCATGAATCCATGGACCCTACATGTCAACAGGGGACTGTTCAAGCTGGTGGAGGCTCTGTGATGGTATGGGGCGTGTGCAGTTGGCGTGATATGGGACCCCTGATACGTCTAGATACGACTCTGACAGGTGACAGGTACGTAAGCATCCTGTCTGATCACCTGCACCCATTCATGTCCATTGTGCATTCCGACGGACTTGGACAATGCGACACCCCACACGTCCAGAATTGCTACAAAGTGGCTCCAGGAACACTCTTCTGACTTTAGACACATCCGCTGGCCACCAAAATCCCCAGACATGAACATTATTGAACATATCTGGGGTGCCTTGCAATGTGCTGTTCAGAAGAGATCTCCACCCCCTCTTAATCCTACGGATTTATGGACAGCCCTGCAGGATTCATAGTGTCAATTACCTCCAGCACTACTTCAGACATTAGTCGAGTCCATGCCACGTCGTGTTGCGTCACTTCTGCGTGCTCGCGGGGGCCCTACACGATATTAGGCAGGTGTACCAGTTTTTTTGGCTCTTCAGTGTACATATATGTGAATTGGCATCATCGTGTACCCCCTTCCATAGCATTCATTATTGTGCAACCTACCAGTCTTTTATGTCTATCTTCGCCTATGCACAGGCCTTTCTATAGTGAATTTATAGCATGTAAAATCAAAAAATGAAGTTTTTCTGGACCCAGGACGGGATATGGGTTGGGAGGCTTAGTGTCAGACCGCTGTTGTGACAGCCGGAAGGTGGGTGTTGTCAAAGTTTCCGCTTCAATCCACCCCTTCAGGAGTAACAGGTAGTAAATCACCCAACGTTAGGTCTGGGTTGTTGTCGAAACTAGTAGTAGCAGCCCAGTTGGCCCCACCCTTGTAGGAGGCATGAGACGGTCCAGCTCATAGGTTATTTTCGTTGGTTTCCCGTATTCGATCTTCAATAAACAGCTCGCGAAAGCTTGAAACAGACAGTATGCCAACATACTTCGCAAAAATACAACATATTGACAGTATGCCAACCAGAAAAGAACTTTATTAGGGTCAACACCCGCCTTCTAGAGTCTAGAATCTAGACAATCGTATTTTGAGCGTCGTATCTGTACCCTGTGTTTTTATAATTTAACCCTTTATTTAGCCGTGTTGCTCTCACACACACAAAAGCAACAAGGTTTTTTTATATTTTTCCAAATGAAGGCATTGTATATTTCAACTCGTTTCGGCATTGGTGCTTCTAAGCAACTCCTATACATTCGATTTTTACTTGTGAGCTGTTCGTGAAGTTTCTATAATTACCAGCAGAATGGCTAAAAGGCACACGTCTTTTATTTCTTGACAACCAAAGCAAGAACGATTTTCAACCCCTGCATTTTGAAGAGAAATACAATTTGTGGGTAAGACATATTTTCATCCTTCAACAATGGTGGAAAAGTAAGTTGGCAGACAGTAAATGACGTTTTTAAACTATTCAAATCTATGTAAGTCATATAAATACAGCGTGTTCCATGAGGTGCAACATCCCATATATTTTTTTAAATATTTACAATGATTTTTTTTGTCATGCAATACCATTTAGGGTACCTCATTTGCTGAATGTGTAACTCCCTCAATATTTTCTCCTCTGGATATTTCAATGCTTGCCAATTAAAGGGTTATAAAAATGTGTGTGTGTGTTCATATTTCTCAAAACATTGTATCATTGATTTAATCATAGAGTTTATAACTATAAAAAAAAGAGAAAGACGGGAATAAATTTCTTCACATCTGTGAGACGGGCATAAAGCCTTAGCAAGATTCCACGGCTTGGAGAGCCCTGCTAGTCCTTTTCATGTGGGGGGGGGGGGGGCATGCTTGAAATCACTGGCGTACGCATTGAGCCGAGATTTTAGTGTTTTTTTATTGCAATAGAAAACTAAGGAAACAAACCTTTCCCCAAATTCCCCGCCCAACTGAGAAAATTCTGCGTACGCCTTTACCTTGGAATATTGGAACCATAATTGAAATTGTAAACTTTTATCACACAAAGAAAAATAAGGAGAGGTTCTAAGGTTGGTTATTTATCCCGTTTTTTTGTCTTTTATTGGCGACTTTCTCTTGGCATGATTTCGTGTGGGTTGCGGTAATGCTTTGTAGCTTGGGGACCTATTACTGGGGTCCCCCAATTGACTGAAAAAAAAAATCTCCCGCTCACATTTTCATAAATCTCCATTCAGTTGCGAGTGGCAGTATTTTGTGAGTATAAAATACAATTGACACCGCTTATTAGAGAGAATCACGGAAAGTGATATCATTGGGAATTATTATCACTTTTTTAAAGTACGGAACGGACCAATATCATAACATGGAGAAAAAATTCGTTTTAGTTATCGAGATAGTCATTGAGTTATTCGGATGACGTTATAAATTTTTTTTTTGCTCATTCTTGCTATAAGGTTTAACCAAAAAAAAAAATTTTCCCCGTAAGTTATCGTTATCAGACTGCGAGACTATGTAGGAGGCTATAGAAGGTCTTCTCTCCCTCCTCCCTTGTTGACAAACATTTCCGTATTTGATGTAATCAATCCGTAGTATTCGCTGTGATCTATGTACGCGTGAAGCTCATAGGTACCGGAGCCAACGGGCTGAGGCCATTTCAGCCCCCAATAAATTTTATGAGGGGGCTGAGGCACTCGTACGGACTTGGGTCCCGTATATACGGGACGACTGCTAACTTTCAGCCCTCCCCCAATGTTTTCTTCGTGTTGGTGCCTCTGGTGTAGCTGCTTTTGCAATGGCCTCCTGTAGTGAAAGCAAATGTGTGACGTAAAAAAGGTCTTTCCTTCAGTTCTTGATCAGTTTTCTTCAGTTCACCAGGTTCAAATTTCATTCCCCCGAGAGACTTTCTCAAGGGAACTATGAAACGTATTCTACATTAAAAATATCGTAATTTGTGATATACATTAGATAGTTTCATTGTAACTCCTCACAATGCTTGAAAAACAAAAATTTCGCTCAAAAGAATTAGAATAGAATAAAAAGAAGTGAAATGATTGATCATTTTGTAACCAATTAATATGAGAAAAAAACAGTTTTTCCGTTTTACCAATACCCATTTACCGTCTGTCCCAAACGGGATTTATGGTCACCGTACTTGCAAACGGGACTTTGATATAATTGTCATTCGGTTATTGACAGTAACTTATTGTTATCAGAAACCCCGAGTCCCATGAAGTGGCATGTGGACTGTAGTTTAAACTCACCCCAGTTTTTAATTAATAAAAACTTGCACGGAATTTTTAGTAGTTAGTCTTAAAAGAGAATTCATTCAATTTTGAATCGAATTTCAAAGGTGGTTTGAGAGAACGGTAACGTTCTTTCACACAGACATTCATTTTCAATTTTTTACGAGATTAGTTCATTAGAGTCGGTTGGATTTCGTGAAGAAAAAAAATTTCCCCCAATATGCTGGTGCTGCCATCTATGAGATTGAAAGAAATGCTAGATATCTGATACAGTGAAATGTCGTTACAACAATCAATCCCTCTAGAACAGTGTTTCTCAACCACCGGGCCGCGGCCCAATATCGGGCCCTGACACTAGTCGCACCGGCCGTCAGTGTGTGATTCGCAGTTTAATTTTCCCCATTAATTTCTCATTATGTGTGTATGGCCGGGCCTTTCACTTACACAAAAAAAATTTACCGGGCCGCGGGCTCACAAAGGTTGAGAACCACTGCTCTAGAACGATATAATACTAAATAATCTTTAGCCTGCCAGGTCTTTTGTAAGCCGTTGAAATAGCCCTGAGGGCAGGACTCAAAACAAAAATTCGCGCATTCCGCATACTAAAAAATCTGCGGTTGTGGTGGCATTTACCAAAATTTATATATTTGAGCTGAAGGACCTATTTGAATGATCTCGGCCAAATTTTCCCTACATACACACTTACATGGACACATCTAAACACACAGTACATCTACGACCTCGTCTATCTCTTGACATGGGTTCCCTATAGGGGACCATCCTGGAAGCCGTTTTAGGGGCCAGGCATCGGCATAAATAATTTTGGTTCATATTTCTGGTTCTCTCTACAACGATATTTTTTAAATCGTGTTTGGAATCACCTATAGTCTAATGCAGTGGTTCCCAACCGGGGGCCATATGGCCCCCTAGTGGTACTGGGATACTTCAAGGGGGGCCACGGAAGAAAATGGAGAAAAGGATCATGTCATTGTGTGAAAAACTAAAAAAAAAAAAATATATGATGAAAACCATATCAGGCGCCGGGCTACAGCTCCGTCAGTCCCACTTTTATGAGGGGTCTTGCCCGGCGGTCTCATGTCTATAAGTGACCCCACCTTATATTTTGTATAGTACAATAAATTTTGAAAATTAGTGGGAAATATGTGGGCTATTTATTTCCAGCTAAGTATGGGACTACCATAGCATCACTTTGCCTGAGGGTGGCGGGGGGGGGGGCATGATGTTGAGACGGTCCTGATAGAACTCGGACTAGCGGGGAGATCAATAAATTCTAGGCCAGTGGTCTGGAGGCCAATTTTCTTCGCAAAATTTTCGTTTAGTATAAATTCAATTAAAAAATCAATTCAATACGTATAAAGGATCTTGCTCGTAGATGAGGGTCGAAAACTCTGGGTAAGACAGGGGAGCCACGAGAAAAAAATATGGTTCAAAGGGGGCCACGGGCAAAAAAAGTTTAAGAAACACTGGTCTAATGTTAAACTCCTCTCGATACACCGATATCCTTACGATAAACCCCTCTATAACGATATTTTTTGAGACTGACATTACTCGGACCAATGTAGTGTCCGTTCCGGTAGTATGGAAAAAAGGAAAATATAATACAAAAAGCGCCACTTTTTCACCAGGTCGTTGAAAATTGAACTATTTTTTACTGCATAAATCTCTTTCTAATGGTCTCATTAAGATATCTCAAAATTTTGGCTGTATTCAGATTATTAGTTTTTGAGAAAAACTACTGAGAGTACGTCGTGTGTAAACACGGACTACTTTGGTGTTACTTTGTCCCAAAAGAAAAAAATGATTGAAACACATGCGTCATACAAGCTGATTGGTTCAGGCTTGCATAGTAGCCGGTGTTTCCGAAAGGCCGTAGTACTAGTTAGGGAAGCCTAACTTTAATTCTGAGTTCTAATATTCGCCGCTAGGTTGTAGCAGCGCTGTTTTCATAACCCTGTTAAATGCACGTGTCTTGTTGTTATAAAACTTTCGTTTGCACAAGGAATCCAGTACATGTCTTAGTTTTGGTAAGCAACAAATTTTAAAACCGATATCATCCTGATTAAGAATACAGGAACTGCTTTTGTTTGAACTATCAAGATGTTTTGGTAAAATGCATAGGTCAAAAAATGGTACTGGTAACTCCAAAAAACTGGTTACTTTGTCCAAAAAAGTGGGACAAAGTAGCGGAAAATGCTTGAGCCAACACCGGAATCTGGTAGTGGTAAAACTAACAAGTCTGTTGAGAAAAATAAGCCATTAAAATCAACTCCGCCAAAAATGGTGGAAACCCAATGTCTAAAGGACACAAGTGGCGAACAGAAAAAAAGTATTTTTTTTCTGTTCGCCACTTCTAAATGGTCTAATGTCGCACAAGTGATCAAGCCTTCAAAGTTATTCAAAAGAGAACTTTTTTCTGTGAATATTCTATAGCTAAGAATTAAAAGTGTTTTTTGAACTTAAAAAAGACTGACACAAGGATCATACTTAGGTACCATATACGTATTTAAGATTTGTAATAAGACTGATGTGTTGTTTATTCTCTCTCTCTTCTCTTTATTGATTTGTAAACATTTCTTTGTTTTGACAAAGTACCACCATATTTTTGTATTGATACGTGAGAGTACTTTCTCTTCAGAACCAGCGCGTTCCATCTCTTCAAGCATGTTTTACAGTGTTTTAAAACAGAAATATTTGATGTGGGACAAAGTTACTCCAACTTATGGGTTACTTTGGACCAAAATAAAAAACAAACTTCATAAAAATATTATAGAAAGTGTGGATTTGTTATATCAATCTTTTAGAAAAAGGTTCGAACTATTTAAAAATTACCTTAAATCTCAGTATTTATTTTATTTGTTATTTTCTATCATAAGATTAAACAAAAAGTTTGATAAAAGTGGACCAAAGTAACCCGTTTTTACAGTACGTGGACTTTAATTATTAACGCCTTGTGCAATATGTATTTGACACCATCTGATCACCGAAAGTGCTGATGAAGTTTTCGTTATCACTACTTTTTGTGATACACCAAAGTATATTACAATAAACCTCTTTGCAGGAGCAATACATCTAACGGAATCAATTATAGTGTAATCAATTAAAATTTTCTGCTTCGAATAAATTCTCAAAAGCTCTTTTTTGGTGGCACTAACAACGCCGATTTAGAAAAGATGCCAAAAGCAGGATAAATCTGATGGTACGTGATGATAATGTTGTCTCTCGATATAACGATAACCTCTCCGTAACGATTTTTTTTCTTGGTCCGCTGAATATCATTACATAGAGGTTTCACTGTAATCATTAGTTCTGTTGCTCGCCTACAACTTTTGAGAAACTGATAAGCATCAATTTCGACAAGCATCATTTTTTTCAAATCCAGAAACATTCAAGCGTCGAACTTCTGACATTTGACTACGTGGGCAGTCAATCTTATTTGAGTATATAAAGATATACAAACCCGATGAGAATTATATCGTATTTATTTTCTTTTCATTAAAAATAGAAGATAAGATCATTCACGATAAGCTTGATTATTATTTCAGATACTATGACCAGTTTCTTATGGGTTTTTTTTAATTATTTTTCGTTGAATCCTACTAAGATTAGACTAATCATAAGATTTCATCATTAACTACAGAGAAATGTGAAATAAGTGAAAATTAAATAAAAATATTAAATACGCAATACATTTCCAAGTTAACAAAAAGAAATTGACCTAGCCTATAGGTTCAGTGAGGTTTTATAACAAGAAATCTGGATGATATAGAAGAAAATGGCAACTTTTGTTGTATAGAACAAGTAAAATAGTTTACATAATTTTATTAATTCAATGTATTACTTAGAACTCGATGAAAACAATTTACATTTGATCATTTCTAAGCTGAAAGAAAATAAGGCAACTATATACGATAAAATAACTCTTAAAATGTTTAAAATAATTTCCAAATATCATCTCCACGTAATAAAAAATATTATCCAATCATCAATATTACATGGGTTTTTCTACCCCAAACTAAAATATTCTATTGTTCATCCCATCTTTGAAGCGGGTGATGTAAATGACTTGGGAAACTACAGACCCATTTTACTCCTTCCGGTCTTTTCAAAAGTTATAGAAAAGTATGAAAAAGCAGTTTTGGCTACTAACCAATACGGTTTTCAAAAAAAAAAAAAATACAGAAATGACCATAAATGAATTGAATGATTATTTTAAATAAAGGACTGCACAACAACAAATATTCTATAACAGTCTTCCTGGACCTGAGAAGAGCTTTGATTTTGTGTATTTGGATATTTTAACTAGAAAATTATCAATAGCAAGAATAAGAGGCAATATTATGTTAAAATGGTTTGTGAGCTATTATTATAATAGACAACAGGCTGTTAAAATTACAAAATTAATGAAAAAATAAGTACATGTCAGGTAGTCAAAAAAGAGTCATTATTGTTCTAGCACAATTATTGTTTTTAATATACATCAATGGTTTTTGCAAATTGAAACTAAATGGCAAGTTGATGTCTTTCGCTGATGGTACTGTGCTATACGTTGAGGATATAGATATGCAAAGTCTCGTAAAAAAGTAGAAAAGGACTTAATTAAAATCAAATTATGGCTAATGGCTATTATGTGGGCGGGGTGCATGTGTGGTGTAGCAGTAGTAGGTAGGGCTCGGGGATCCACGATGTTCTTAAGTCAGCCACCTCGTTGGGCAATTTGCCTGTTGTGGTGTTGTATTTGTATAAAAACTTAGATATATTGCCGATAAAAATTCCTCAAAGATTTATTTTATGTATGGACATATTCAGTTGTGAATTATGGAACTTGTGCTTGGGGAGGGGGGGGGGAGCATACGATAGTAAAACAAATCATTTCAACAACATATACAATAAAACAAGATCCCAAATGACAAATAGTTCTAACCCAAATAAAATAGAATGTAATACATTAACACTTATAAAAAATTATATGTTCAGGATTGTAAAATTTACATTATTTAACTAATAAATGGTTGATAAAAACCAAAATAGAAATTGAGCTAGACATAAAAATATATCACGCCCCAAAAAACGAATAAAACTTTTTTTTGAAATTACCCCTACAGAGCCCAGAAAATATTGAACTATTATCGGAAAATTTTGAAGCTATAATAATACGAGATAAATTCATTGTTTTAAAATAGAATTCTAAATTTACATCATAAAACAGAAACTTATTTTTCGATGTCTCACCATTCCGCCTTAATGTTTTTCCTTTTCATGATTAAAGAACGCAATATCATAATAACTAGAAACCGGATTATATGCACTAAAAATGTGGCAAAATATGCTCTAAAAACATGCAAATATGCTCTAAAAACATGCAAATATGCACTAAAAATGTCAAAATATGCACTAAAAATGTCAAAATATGCATTAGAAACCCTAAAATCTGCATAAAAATCCAAAAATGTGCATAAAACTCAAAATATACACAAAAAATCCTGAAAAGTTGAAAAATTTGGAAATATGTACCAAAAATGAGAAAATATGCATAAAAAATCGCCATGCAAAAAAAAAGCAGATATGTTTCTAAAATGCTTTTCTATTTCTTGGTGCACAAAAAATATTCACACGTATGTATATATATATACTGCATATGCAAATAACTACTACATATTTTTCTACTTAAGCCGAGATCACACTATAAAAGTTTTTTATTAAAGTTCTATTACAAAACTTGCAAAATTCAACTAATTATCGCATTGGTTACATTCGCTCGAATGGAATTATTGGTTTGAATAGGATTATATTAGTTTTTTTTTTCAAGTTTTACCAAATAGCTTTTTCAAAACTTTCATAGTGTAATCCCGGCTTTAAATATTTAGTTTTTAGTTCGTTATAGCTGCCCAGTAATGAAATACCAGTGATAAAAGAATTTCGACACCATTTCTGAAAAATTGAACAGTTTTGACCTACTTCTAGAAATAGTCTTACAATAAAACGGTTGATATTTGAAAAATGCAGTATACTAAAAACATCTCTATTAATTTACTAAGTCCCACCAGCGGGAAAAAAAACACACTGATGTTATGGAAATATTATAAGAAATATTTATCTGAAAAATTATTGAAAAAAAGAGATCAAGAATAAATAAACCTTCAAAAATATGCATTTATTCTGAAAATTCTTTGATTTTATGCATTTATATGCATTAATGCTAAAAAGGTCAAAATATGCAAATGCATATGCATTTTCATATAATCCGGACTCTAATAATAACTAATTATAAATGTCGTTAGCTTTTACATTGTAACAACTCCAAATTATGTCTCATCTAGACCTGATGGAAGGATTATAATAATCCTTACAGGTTTACAGAGTGTATGTTTGTTTTTTTTTAATTCTTTTTATTGTTGTGTTGTTACTTGTAGCGTTTTGTATTTTGTAGTTCACAATGTCTTTGTATTTTTGTCTGATTGCGTGTGAATGTATAATAATAAAAAGAAAAAAAAACAACCTCGCTACAACGGTGCTTGATATAACAATAAATCCCTATATAACGATTTTTTTTCAAATCTTGTTTGGAATTGCTTATAGTCTAATGTTATAGACTACTAATGACTATAGTCACTTCTCGATACAACAATGTACCTTCTTCGATAAATCTCTCTATAACGATATTTTTTGAGGAGATTTTGGAAACCGCTACAACGATATTTTTTATATCTTGCTAAAATCGTCTTTAATTTAATTTCGACTTTTTCGTTTGTTCTTTTTCTTTCGAGAGCAACTAATAACATCGATATTTTGCCCCACGTGATCTTCGAAAGCGCTTAAGAAGTTGTTTGTTTGTGTTGCTATTCTCTGTGTATGACATAAAAGTGCAATGTGGTAAACTTCTTTGTAGGGGTGATGCATTTAACCGAATTTTATTAATCAACTAATCAATTAGAATTTTTCGCACCGAATAAGCACATAAAACGTATTTTCTGGTGGTACTAACGCTATTGATTTAGAAAAGATTCCAACAATAGCGTAAATTTGCTAACACGTGATAATAATATATTTTCTCTCGATATAACGATAATTCATTCATCTACAACGATATTTCATCTTGGTCTGCAGAATATCGTTATATCGAGGTTTCATTGCATATGCTGCAATCGTTGGTTCCTTTCAATTTTAGTAATTTATGAACATTTCAAAAGCAAATAATATGAAAATTTACAAGAAACATTAATTATTACCAATGACAAAACATTAACACAAAATGCTTTACTCAATTTTTTTCGGAACAGTTCTCTTTTGTTAGCTTCAATACTGGAAAAATATTAGGTATTCGTACACGCAAAATACAAGGCAGGCCAAAAGTTTACCTGTATGACAAATTTTCAAAACTGATATCAAATTAACCAATTGGTGTATGAGAGTGTTGTCTGGATTGAAAATTCATGTATGATTTAATTATTTAAAAAATTAAAAAAATAAATAAATAGATCAAAGTTTTACGTATTATATGGTGCTTACTGTTTGTATTTGTTTAACATTGAGCAGATGAAAAAATACGAATCACACGAACAATCTATACCATAATCTAATCTAGAGGGAGCTCAACCCATGGTCCGCGGTCCAAATTTGGCCCTTTGAGTCATTCGATGTGGCCAGTGAACCCTAAACTAAGTTTGTGAAAATGAACTAAGTGACAAATTTCCAGATCACTTAAGGTACCCACAGCATGTTCACTTATCACTTGAGTGACCCACGGCACAGCGGCACAGTTCCAAATCATCTAAGGGAGTTGCAGCACATTTACGGATCACTTTATTTGCCCGCGGCACAGTTACACAGCACCTAAGTAATCCGTGGTGCATTTCTACTTCACTCAAGTTACCCGCGGCACAGTTCCTGATCACTCAAGCAGCTGGTGACCTATTTATAGATCAATTGAGTGATTTGCGGCACACTTTCAAAGCATTTACTTGGTCTTCGGTGCAGTTACACATCTCTTATGTTGCTCGTGACACATTTCCAGATCACGTAACTGACCTGCAGTGCTGTTCCAGATCCTCAAGTGGCCCACGACACGTTTTCAAACCCATGAAGTGGCCCGCACTCTCCGAAAGATTGAGCACCCTTGATCTAAATGGTGTCAGGACCAAGCTTAGCCATTTTACGGGCCCACGAAAAAACAGTTTTGTGGCCCTCTATAACAGTGATCAGTGACACGTTGGTTCGAGGGCGATATTTTAATTGAATCACGGGACAATTTTTTTGACGATTTAAAAAAAAATCTATACAATAAAACTCTAGGGTATTGTAAAGATATTCATTTGCAGTGCGTGTGGTGCTCAAAATATTCTGATAATCCCATGAAAGACAAGGCGTAAAGCAATTTCTCTATAAATTCTGGGTGATAATATATGGAGAATAAGATAGCAGTGACTCTCGTACCGGCGGCACAGTTCCAGATCACTCAGCAGCTGGCGACCTACTTACAGATCAATTAAGTGATTTGCAGCACAGTTTCAAAGCATTTACGTGGCCTTCGATGCAGTTCGACATCACTTATGTTGCCCGTAGCACATTTCCAGATCATTCAAGTGATCCGTGGCACATTTACAGATCACGTAAATATCCCACACCGTGGGTGGGCGTCAGTGCCAACGTGAGACACTGTTCCAGATATCACTTAAGTAGCCCGTGACACATTTCCAAACCAATAAAGTGGCCTGTGACACGTTTTCAAACCAATGAAGTGGCTCGCGACACGTTTTCAAACCAATGAAATGGCCCACACTCTCTTCAAGGTTGAGCACCCGTGATCTGAAGAGAGAGATATTGTTCTTTCTCACATCATTGCATGATGGCAAATAAATGGATTGAAATTAAGTATAGTTTAGAACATTGGCAATGAACCTTGAGCAAGTTGTCCCTATTATTGTCCTGGGATATTCAAAGGGGGGGGGGTTGATTGGTGAAAAAAGAAGCCATAGCAAGAGATTAACAAGATTTTTAAAAATAAACACAGACGTGAAGCAATGGAACATATAGGTGAAAATATCGGGGAGGGAGAGGGTGCGAGAAGTTTCAAAATTCACTGGAATTCCCATAAAGAGGAGGCTTACAAAGCTCCAACCCGGGAACTTTGAAATCGTCAAAATTTATAAAAGTTTTTACAGTATAAATGATCACAAATCTCAAATTAATAAGTACAAATGGATACGCTTCAGGATGTCGTGGTGAAGACGAAAATATGATGAAATGAAGCCAGTGGAAGAAAAAGATTAAAAAAAAACCACAAAATTAGATGTTACCCAAGCTACAAAGGCAGGTCTGTTCCTCATGAGTTCGGACATTGGGCAAATGTGAATTTTTGGAGCCCCTTCTGACGCTTTTCACATAGACGTCATAATCATCATCGTTTTGAGGGACAGGTTCAGGAGTTTCCTCATGGAAATCAATGTTAAATGTGCTTGTGGAAGTGCAGAAATTCAGTGAGGTTTTTCGCCACGTGAATAATTTTAAAAATTGAATTGATTTCCTAGTTTTTGAAATTTCCACTTTGCTTAAAAATATGAAGCCGAGAAATTTAAATATAAAATAAAATGTCGGACCTGCTTTTAAATGGGATATACATTTAATAACATTGATATTTCAACTTTTATTTATATTATATCACGTACAAAACTGAAAATTTATGCGTCCCTACTAATGTTTTATTAATCAATTGCATCAATTGATATCGTTTAAGTGTGTTTAATATTCATAATCACCTATATATCACATTGTAGAAATTGTGCGGATTTAATTGAAGCATTTTTTCAACTCAAAAGCTGACAGATCGATACTTTGGACTTGGAAAAAAATCGAAACATCTAGCACCTATCATGAAAAAAAGAAATTGATTATTTTCTTCAATCTAGATTTATTTCCTCTATGAGCTTTGGAAGTCGCCATGTTGGTTACCTTGGATACGGTTTGTATGTCTCTCAAACCTTTAGCCGAAAGGGGAAAAAATATCATGTGATCCAAAAAGCCTCATACAGTAAATAGAGTTGGCAGAGGCGTTCGCATGGAGAGAGGGCATGTGGGCGATTAAAGATAAGTGTGCTTACGATTCCATTTTTCTCAGTATTCTACAGTATAAAAAGAGGAAAAAAAACCGACTAAAATACAAAAGGCGACTAATTTCGGGGCTATGAAAATTTGTGGGTCTTGGACACGTGCCCTGTTTGCCCATGTGAGGAACAAGCACTGTACAAAGGGTGCACATATTGAAATGCAGTAAATCTTGAAAATTCGTGTTAATCGGTTAATTTGTTGTTTCAAAATAAAAGAAACAAGTAATGAATTACAGTTTGAATGTATACAAGAAAAACACTTTTGAATGCGATTTTCTCAGATTGCAGTTTTGGAGCTCATCCGTAAGATTAAGAAAAAACTACAGCATAAAAAATTCTGAAATTTTACAGACATGTTCATTTCACATGTATTAGTAAAACGAAACTCCGGTTTAGCAATTGACTTATGGGAAATATTTTTCTAGAAATATTGAATTCAGATTTTAGAAATTTATATATATATATTTTTTAAATTTTAAAAATTCATAAAATACTAACGAATAGTCATATATCTAAGTTAGAGGTTCATTTCACTAACACTTGTTGAATAAATATTCATGCGAAATTTCAGTATTTTTGGGGAAGTGGTTTTTTTTTTAATTTTACGGATGAGTTCAAAATCTGAGAAAATCGCGTTCTTGTGTATACGTTTACACCATATTCCATTAATTCTTTTTTTTTAATTTATGAAAGAACAAATTGACCGATTGACACGAATTTTTTTGCATTTGGTTTGCAAATGAATGAACTATTTTTTTAACGTAAGTTCTGAAAACCTGACTTCAGGGGTCGTGACACCCCTTAATTTTATATTCGTTTGAAATGTGCCATGCACTTTTGGCTCACCCTGTATATGTATTCACCGTACCAACTCAACGTAGTACACAACATTATCGTCAGGATTGCAACTAAGGGGCGATCAGGAGGATCGTGAACTTCCACATGGGAGATGTATATTCACACCATTTTCCTCCCTTTGACCACTCGGGAAGACACCAAAAATGCATCGTTTCCTCGGGTGATCAATGACATTTTTATTTTCGTTGCGACCCTGTGATGATTGGATAAAAATTCAGAAGAGAATTTTTCATCGGTCAGAACATCAGTGTCTAAATCTGAGAAAAATTTCTTTCCAAAAGTTATATAAGAGTTCTGAATATGAATTTCTTTCCAGTGTGGTTTGAATAAAACTAAATAAAGCCCACAAATATCGGTCAATAGACTTGGATAGAAATCACGTTTGTGCCATTTAAACTACACTCAACATGATGTTTTCGATACCGTTCGATCTTTTCTCGATATCGCTTTCGAAGACAAATTCTATTTTTCCAAAAGGAGTCGATAGTTTGCGATTTGTGTAAACACGGTTTCTATTGAATATACAGTGCAAACAGTTGCGTGATTTGAAGACAATTGTCTTTTGAGTGCTTTATCTTAGGAAGTTTCTATTATCACCTCCAACCTTCTTTTTATAAGGTCAGCTGAAAACATGCTGCACCTGTACGTTTCGTGATCTCAGTTTCTTGAAGGATAAAAAAAAATATAAAAAAGCTACCGAAAAAAAATGATTAAGTGACTTACAAAAATACATCTTAAAAGATTAGGGGTTCTCGTCCTAGGCCCATATGGCATTCTGGTTATCCCAGGATGTTTCAAGGGCAGCAAAATAAGTAAGAATGAGCAGAACTGAAGACACTAGATTTTTGGCAACAAAAGTTAGAAGTGAAGCAAAAAAATGGATGTTGAAATAATTGAGTGGATATGCAGGTTGAAGAAATTTCATCAATTACATGGGAAATTACTTTTGTGATGTGTTGGTTATGAATATTTTCCGGCAATGCGCGCGTTACTTAAATCATTTGCTGCAGATAGCAATGTTTCTTTGCAAAAGAAGTGCCAAAAAAAACGTGCAGAGCATCATAGTAGAGAAAATAATTTGGAGAGCATCATAGTAGCGAAAATAATTTGGAGAGCACCATAGTAGCGAAAATAATTTGGAGAGCATCATATGCAGCCAAATTGACTCTGAGAGCATCATATGTAGCCAAATTGACTCGGAGAGCATCATATGTAGCCAAATTGACTCGGAGAGCATCATATGTAGCCAAATTGACTCGGAGAGCATCATATGTAGCCAAATTGACTCGGAGAGTATCATAGCAGTCGATACAACTCGCAAAACATCTTGCAGCCAAAACTATTAACAGAATGCCAAAGCAGCCAAAACAATTTGCAGAATACCATAGCAGCCAAAGCAACTGGAAGAGAATCAAAGTAGCCAAAACAACTAGAAGAGCATCATAGCAGCCAAAATATTTGGAAAAATCATAGGAACCAAAATAACTTGCAGAGCATGTTGCAGCCAAAATAACTTGCTGAGTATCATAGCAGTCAAAATAACTTGTAGAGTATTATAACGGCCAAAAACATTTGCAGAGCATCATAGCAGCCAAAAACATTTGCAGAGCATCATAGCAACCAAAATAATTAGCAGAGCATCATAGCCGCTAAAATTACTTGCAGTCAAAGAAAAATAAACAAGTTATTTTTCCGTATCATAAAACATATTTTTTGCAGTCATGGTCATTCGCATATAATTTATAATTTGTTCTGAAAACACCCCACGGAACTCTTAGTATCCCACTTGCAAATCACCGGTTTTTCACTGACCACCCAATGAAAACCACTGGGCTGAAATCTCTATCTAGGACATAAGTCATCATTCTCGTGCACATCATTAATAATCTAGTTTAATGACAAACTTCACTTCAAAAGATGTAATTTTTTTTGTGCATGGTTTCCACATCCTGGACCCAGGCCAGGATTTCTCACTGGGCACTCCCTATATTGGGTAAATTTATAAAAAAACAAAACCTAAATATCGAAAACAAAAAAAATAACAGGATTTATCTCGGGGCCCAAGGTCCGGAACCTTGTTAGCCCTTTCAATGTGGGGGGCTATGATTATCTGAGCGATGATTCTTTGGCTAATTCTTTTAGCCAGTGCTTGAAAATCATTAAAATTCGTTTGGGAGATAATTTCTAATAATTTCTAATAATAATTATAGTAATTTTAGCCGTTCATAATTTTAATGAGGCATGTTGATTGCTATTGGAATAAACAACAAGATTCCAACTTTGATGTAAAAATAATATTTTTTTTTATGATCACATTGTCGGTTTTATTCTCGTGGTTGCTGGGCACGACCATTCGTTTATCCTGGAAGATTCTATATTATTTTAATCATTTATCTTTATCAAAAATTGTGCACGGCGAGGTCGGGGTTAGTACAAGACTTTAGAGCAATATCTCTCGATTTCTTATTTACAGAAGCAATCGGGCGGCCGTTTTTTAGTCTGGTCCTTATCGCTCTGAAGAAATGAAGTGGCGTAAGTTCAGGCTCTCTGATATCCAAATGCTGATAGAAATGAATGGCTCGATTCAGTTGGTGGGGGAAAATTAAACGGATGACGTCATTGACGAAAATAATAAAAAAAAAAGTAAAGAAGACACAATATTTTGTTCCCTTAACAGGACCAGACGGATCATCGGGCAGTTACGCGACTGCTAGCACCGCATGACGTCTCGATAATCCTTGACCCTTTTCAATCTCAATCATATTTGACATCTCTTCCCCATATTCCAATCATCATTCTCATCATCTCTAACGTAAATCAGTGGCTTCAGTCCAGAAGCAGATATTCAGTTAATGGACATTCTAGCGGGCAATTGATTGAATATTCACTTTCTTTTTCTCCCCTATAGACTAAGTTCCGCATGTTCGAATAAATTGGTCTGATGTATTCTTAGGCGCTGGAAAAATAAACATTGTCAGAATCGGCAGTTATACATCTCACACAAATCTGTCATCGCATCACTAGTTTGATGTTCGATAGAGCGGATACACCACACATCTGTATCCGAATTCGATCGCCTACATAATTTTTATTTTTCTTTCTATATCTGTTTTAACGAGTTTGTGTAAATGGTAGCCGATTCAGATTGCGATCAGTGCAGTTTCGAGGCGTACCGCGAGAACGATTCTAAAGCGCCTCAGAACAAGATGCTGGCTAACTATCCGGCCAGCAGATCCAACACGCCTTTCTCGGTCAAAGATATACTGAATTTGCCGGAAGATACTCTTCTTTTCCATAATTCAGCGATCGACAAGATGCTTCTAGACGACATCAATTTAGCGTGCAACAACAACAATGACAACGACAACATTAGCAACGACAACGATGCTTCTAGTGTCGCGATGTCATCTCATCAATCTTGCGGCTGGCCGATCATATTGGATAACATATGCAATACTATCGAATGCCAAGATATATTACCCGATAATAGTCCCGATGCTGTAACTCTGTTGGAACAAGCGACAGGATTACCTTACTCGAGATCGAACTCTTCCTGCTCATCGACACCCGGATTGGGCCCTTCATCAGATCATTGCTCTCTCGATCAACAACTTCGCTGCGATTCATGTTCTATTATGCTCCCTCCAGCTTACTGCAGTAATGTGACTTCCATGAGCGATTCCGACCAGATCAAAGATTCGAATAAGGACGTAAAACCTGGTCCGTCAGTACTTCAGAGAGTTGGTGTTCAACAATGTGATAGCCACAATGGGAACAACTTAGTACAAGGTGAGCTATTCTTTTTATAATTTATTTCTTGAGTAAAAATATTCCTTCCATCGTGGTGAAAATTTTCTAGAAACAATAATAATTTTATTCTGATCTTAATCACGATGAATTAATAATTATTAAGAAGCATACTAATAAGAATTAATTTCACGTGACTTTAATTAATTCTACTCACGCATTTCATACTGCAATTTTGAATGAGGTACATTTTTCAATTACTGTATGAAATTTGCGGAATTGTTCTATAAGTTATAGATTTTTCAATTCACTCACTGTTAAACTGCCAAGGCTGAACCATGTCTCAATAGATAATACGTGAACGTATAATTTCCAATAAGAGCTGTCGGAAGTGTTTTAGGCATATGGGTGCTCGGTTTGAACCTAATGTAGAGGATTTCAATTTCTAAATTAATTCTGAGGGTGAGCATCTACAGCCATGGCCCCACATCCTGGAGCAAGGCCCTTAGACTGTCAGACCAGACACGACCAGGGCTCTGTCCCTTGCGGGATGATAGCCCTTTACCCGTGTGGGTTGGATCGTGCTGGGGAACAAGCACCTAGACTGGGATCTTTAACAGGCCCCAGACAAATTTCTTCATGGGGGCCCCCTCTATAATAAATATAGCGTGAAAAAGACAAAAAATGATGAAAATCGTTCCGGGTCCCAGGACTGGAGCCCTGTCAGCCCCATGTCTACAACATTTCCTCGCCTCAACGTCATTGTTTTCAAGTTGCGATCATGATGAGGTAATTACAATGACTCTTAAAATGATGTATTAATAGCTTTGAGTTTCCAGGCGCTAATAATATGGTACATTATCAATCTTTTATTAATACATTTACGACCCATATTTGAAAACATCAAACATATTTTGAGACTGTTTTATTCTATAGATTAATATTTAATGCATTTTTTTAATTGCAGGGAAAATACTAAAAGTAATATGTATATAAGGTAGTAAATATGTTTCTTTTGAGTTAATTGCTTTCATTTCTACAATTTCTCCTAATGATAATAATAAGTTACTTCTATACATTTGAATCGGTGCGAAGAGGAACAATACACTAGTCCAAAATTCTCAACTCAATATATTCAAGTTTCGAAACAGGTACTGTTCTTTTACTAATTCGAATTTTAAAAAAGACTAGAACCAATAAAGGAAGTGGTATAGGACTGCTCCTACACTCAATGTTTAGATCTACATTTATCGAACAATTCATAAAATCAATAAATAAAAACTTCGAAAATCGGACTTGCACTGTTCTTCTCACCTATTCATTTGATTGCTACTATTACAAAAACCAATCTTTGAAACTGCTTTAACAGGAGAGAGAGAGAAACGCGGCTAAAAAATAAATATCTTGCTAAAATATTTTAACAAAATATTGTATTTGCAACATGATTGCAATGATCTAAAAAAAAGTGTTTTTTATTCTTTTTTTTTGCCCGTGGCCCCCTTTGAGCCATATTTTTTTTCTCGTGGCTCCCGTCTTACCCAGTCTTCAACTCTCGTCTAGAAGAAAGATTCTTTATACGTATTGAAATTATTTTTTCAGTGAATTTATACTGAACGAAAATTTTGCAAAGAAAATTGGCCTCCAGACCACTGGCCTAAAATTTATTGATCTCCCGCTAGTCCGAGTTCTATCAGGACCTTCTCAACATCATGGGCACCCTTAGGCAAAGTGATGCTATGGTAGCCCCATACTTAGCTGGAAGTAAACAGCCTACACATTTCCTACTTATTTTCAAAATTAATTGTACTATACAAAATATTATAAGGTGGGGTCACTTATGAACATGAGGCCCTCGGGCATGACCCCTCACAAGAGTGGAACTGACAGAACTGCAGCCCGGGCCTGATATGGTTTTCATCATTTTTTGTTTTTCACACTATAAATTTAATATAAAGAGGGTCTGTGAAAAATCTAGCCGGGGACCAGCAAAAAACTCCATCCTAGGGAACTTGTTGCAAAATGTAGGCGGTGGGGCGGCCCTAAGACGGTCCTGTTTTTATGGGTGGTTTAGTTGGATTCAGTAAGTGTATAGTCACTAATATAAAAGTTTTATTTCTTCACACCTTAATTTTTCTTCTCAGCTCTCTGCAGCCCTTCAAACCACCTGTCATTGCCCCTTCCTCCATTTTCTTCCGTATCCCCCTTGAAGTATCCCAGTACCAGTAGGGGGCCATATGGCCCCCGGTTGAGAACCACTGATCTAAAGCACCTAGAACGGGGAGCAGGATCATCGTCCCCCATCTTTGAACAAGAAAAATTAGTTTTACCGCTCCAAGTGACGTCTAATCATAAAAAAAACAGGATAGGCAACGGCAATTGGCTATAGCGAGATTACTGGCATCACACTTCGCTCAACGATAACGGATGAATCAGCTTAGGGTTTCAGGGAGCTATAGGATGGATCTCATCTCAGATAGTCCTCAAAGAAAACACGTTCTGATTGATTCAAAAAATTTAGTACAGTATAATGTTAGTGCGCAATTAATTCTATATGAATAATGATATTTTATCATTTTTATGCTATGAATTATCATCTTTGTATTATAATTTTTCCATTCTCCGAATGATAAAGGTACAATCCCATTCTGCAATGCCATCAGAAAAATATTATATAAATTGCTTTTAAACACATTTCATATAGTGATAGAAGAATTGTAGTATGAAGCTGACACGAATTTGACATTGGTTTCTTCATATCATACGATATAATCAGCATCGGTTAGTCAGACAAATTGAAACGTTGCGTCATAGAAATCAATGTGAACAAAAATGCCTAGGCTTGTCCAACACCTTCTATAGCAGAAAGCCCACGCGCGAAGCTCGTGACGCCACTGAAGTCGTCCATTTCACCTATAGTTATTGGATATACTGCAAAAAAAGGTAAAGATTTCGCATGCGTCGGTTTGCTATATCCAATGGCTACAGGTGAAATGGAGGACTTCAGTGACGTCAAAGCTTCGCGCAGAGGCTCTCTGCTATAGAAGGTGTTGGCTTGTCTAAAGCTGTTTTGTCTTGTCGTGTCTAACCAGTGTGGGTCTAGCTTTAAAAGACACACCAACTTTTCAGATCTATTTTTAAAGGGTATAAAAGAACGTCTTAAGACCGAAACACACGACACTGATATGACGTGATTATCACGTCACGTCAGACACGTTGTGAATTCTGATTCATGGAAATTTTGTGACGTAGCAATTATGCGACGTGGAATTCCCACGTCACAGAACTCACAACGTCTCTGACATGACGTGACGCGATTTCACGTCACACGTAGTGTGTTTCAGCCTTAAAACTGTCTTATCTAAGGCCGAAATACACTACACTGACGTGATTTCACGTTACGTTAGAGATGTTGTGAACTTTTATTCATGGAAATTTTGTGACTTGTGAATTCCACGTCACAGAATTTCCACGAATCAGAATTCTCAATGTCTCTGCGCCACGACAGTGACATAATGAATTGTGACTCGTGAGAATTCTATGACGTGGGAATGTCATTCCAACGTCACAGTATTCACATGAATCTGAATTCATTCCACGTCACGTCTGTGTAGTGTGTAGCGGCCATTATACACGCCAGTACTGGCGTACGAATTGGGTACATAAAAAAAAAAATCAGCGTTTCTTCGGCAAGATACGTTAAGCAGTTCCATCGGCAAAATACGCTAATTATCAGTTTATTCCCAAGGAAAAAATTAAAACCTCAAAACTATTCAGCAAAAGATTTTAGCATGAATATATGTATATATTTTAAAAATTAATCGATCACATTAATGAAATTTCATACTAAAGTTTTGGCAAAAAAAAAGAAAAACTTGATAAAACAAAAATCATATTGTGGAAACCATATTAAAAATTTCAAATACACACAAAAGAAATCCACGTGTTCTTGTGATTTGTCACGTGTCACACATTGTAATAAGTGATAATATCAAGTCGTTTGTGGAAGTAATGAATAATTTCATTCTGATAGGTATTTGTGGTATTAATTAACCTTTCATTTCTCGGAAAAACTATTTTTGGAAACGAGGTTTTTTTTTTTTATCTGGAAAAAGAGCACATTTTTGTTTCTTCATCATTTTTCTTTTATTTATCTTAAATATGGGCACGTGCAGAATTCTTTGCATCACGTTCCATCCAGTTACCAAATCACCGAGTTTCTTTGACCCGTTGCTAGTTGCATAGACTCTAAATGAAAAAACTAACCGTGTGATGGGTCAGCACGTTGATAGATTCGTCTGAAACATGTTTTGCGATAGCGTAAATATACTACTATGTGTGTATATAATATCTAGAACCATCAGTGATGCAACAGGGACTTTTTATTTGTATATTAGAAATCGGGGGGAAGAGCACATATTTACTTCGAAATACATCACATGGAATAAATAATTTTGAAATTATGGTATCATCAAATGAAGCGTTCCGCCGAACAACGAACTATGTCGTGTTTTCGAACTTTAGAAGAAGAACGATGAAAAATTAGATCGCTGAAATTTTTTTTTTTCTCCTCAAAGTAACATAGACCAGTGTGTTTCTCAAACTTTCTGAAATCAAGGACCAGTAAAATGTTGATGGACAACTTGTGTGTTCCTTATTACGGGACATTCCTGTAATTTTCGTTGTTCCGATTATTTTTTTTGTACATTTGTTCCGTTTTTTAAACGATAATTATTTGAATTTGTAATTTTTACTGAACCCGTGAATACACAGCGTTTTTATAATATAAATTATATTATGATAAAATAATGGCAAAAATGATAAATATCCATTTCACATATTTTTGTCAGATTCCAATGTTTTACCCTTAGTTTTTCTTTATTCAATTTTAATTACGATTGGTGATTGTGCCTACTTCTGACAATGTTTTTGATGACAATTGGCAATGTCCCGTATTTTACGGATTATTATTTAAAAAGATCCCAATTCACCGAATTTTATTTTCCGCAATGAAATACGGTCCTCAGATCATTTGAATATGTTTTCCGTGAAGTACATTTTTGTTCACTGTGATTTGTAGCAGTCCTTTATTTTCACACTCTGCAGAAATTTTAGCAGTAATTAAAAGTAATGAATTTCAATTTTTGGAAAAATTTAGTGATATTCCGTATTTAAGATCGCAATTTTCTGCATTCTCATCGATGATGTATGTGATGAACCTAAGTATGAAGTATAATTTTATTTGAACCTATATGGATATTACTAATATCAATTACAACGGTTGAATAATTTTATCAAGTCCGAATGCGGACCATAGGTTGAGGAGCGCTGACATAGACCGTTATTCTGCTTGGAAAGGTAACCGAAACGCAATGATGGCATAGAAGAAATTATAGAACTCAACGATTGCAGTTGTTTAATGCGGCATAGCAACGACGTATGTTGGTTTCTGCAAGAACTTACTCGAGGAACATTCAGTTAAAAACCGATTTTGCAAAAATGTAACATAGACCTTTAGCCCGAACACACATAGTGAGGCGATCATGAGTTACGGGAGTGCATAATAGCGACGAAAAAAAAACAATTGTATTGTTTTGTTCTACACCTCGCATACTCGAGCAGCGAGACAAAGAAGAGAAAGAGGCCGCTTAACGAGGTGCGCGACTCGAACAATCTGGTTTGTTGTTTTCACCTCGATCTGTTGATTTTCGCTATCTGGGGCTGATCGGTCCATTTCTCCCCTTTTTTTTCTTCCTCTTCTACGGAGGAATCATCATCACACCCTTACATTTCAGAACCCCTCTGAAATGCGGACGTCCCTTCCTCCTACCCTTTGCATTTTTTCCTTCCTAGTCGCGCAATCCCCGTACCGCTTATCTCTTCTCTTCACTATAACCACAGCCTATACAAATCAACGTAAACAAAAATGACTAAGCTTGTCTAAAGGCCGAAACACACTACACTGACGTGAATTTCTACGAATCAGAATTCACAACGTCTCTGACATGACGTCAAATCACGTCATGTCAGTGTAATGTGTTTCAGCCTTTATACGTTAGCAAATTCAGTATTTCCAAAATTTATAGCCTAGTATCAGCTTGTGTTAGTTCTCCTGCAGTAGTTTGCTAGCATGGGCTTAGGCATTTTCCAGTCTGGTAAGAAATTAAGTTCCAGTAAAAACTTAAAAAGTTTACAGTAAACTTAAAAGTCCTAATCAACGCAATCGACTCGTCTGAATCGTTCCTTCAATGGCTTGGCTAAAAATATTATTTTTATTTTGAATATCAGGCATACTCACCATGCAGCCAGCCTATGTGTGCATATCCATTCCATGAATGGATTTATTGGCTATGAATCGCAAACAGGACCGCAGCTTAGGGAAGGCGGGGTGAGACCAGGAAGAGCGCTGAGTTTGCTCTTTTTCC
This sequence comes from Pholcus phalangioides, assembly GCF_987345545.1. NCBI lineage: Eukaryota > Metazoa > Arthropoda > Arachnida > Araneae > Pholcidae > Pholcus > Pholcus phalangioides. Next base: position 28,323,050 of record NW_028301600.1, read on the forward strand.
GTGAAAAATTAAGGAGAGTGGGAAGGGTGCCAAAATGAACACTGGCCCCGGGTGACGGAATAAATTTTCATTTCTAGTTGAGGCCCTGATCTCAAACGTTCTATTTGTCATATGATTGTGGCTCAGTCGTATTTTTCTTACATAATAGTGATTTACCATTTTTAAATTATTTTTCTAGAAAAGTCTTTACAAGATTCAAGACCTTATCTCACACAAGACAGTAAAGAGAAGCTCGTTAACAAGAATTCATTTTCGGAAAACAACGCACAAGGCAAAACATCCTCAGACCAAGCCGCTCATCGAAGCAAAAGAAAACCACGAGTTCTTTTCTCTCAAACGCAAGTTTCCGAATTGGAACGACGCTTCAAAGTCCAACGCTATCTTTCGGCACCGGAGAGAGATCAGCTCGCAGCTAACCTGAAATTAACGTCCACCCAAGTCAAAATCTGGTTCCAGAACCGCCGTTACAAATGCAAACGATTGCACCAAGAGAAAGAAGCGAGCGAGTCCTTGTCGACATTAGCGAATGCCAAGAAAGTTTCAGTTCCACTCATCATAAAGGACGGTAAAAGATACGCAACGTCCACTACATCTACCATGCCCATCAATCCTCCCAATTTTACCATTCCTCCCGTCCACGTGTTTTGTAATTCGACATCATGCTCACCAATGACCGGTGATAGACCGGATCCATATTCTGTGCCGAATCCCTGTTTGGGATATAGTAAGCAAGATATGATAAGCTGCCACAAAAGCTTTGCTTTTGGAAGTGATGATTATTCCGAGAGTTGCCCGTCATCGCTATTCGACGGTAATTGCTCGGGGCTGCCTTATGTGCCAGACAATTTGCTTCTGAAATCAGAATTATTTTAGTTTTGATGTCATGTAATAGCTGATAGTCAGCTGAATATCTTAAGCTCGAATGAAGTAAAACGGGAGTTTTGTACAAACTTTTTAAGAATAGATTCCATCCATAAAAGCGAGCTCCCAACTGCATTCGAAGTATTTTCTCCAAAATATTCATCCAAACTTATTGAGAGAATGTCATTTTTAAAAAATGAAACTCAATTCGTTATTGCTTGTCATGAAGTTTCACTTCAAAGTTTTTCAGAATAAATGTTTTTTTATACTTCCGTATACGATTTATTTTTTTGTATATCGATATTCATACCAAAAACATTAGACATTACTTAATTTTTGATGTAAAACTAATCATCTGTGACTTGATGACCATTTAATCGACAAGATCAAACAAAAAGACATTGAATTTTGGACTACATATCTCTGAAAATCTCCCAACAAAACAATTCTATATCACAAATAGATTTTTTCAGATTTAATGCAATTTCTAGTAAAATATTTACAATTATAAAAAAATGGTGCAGTAATTATTATTATTAAAAGAAATTCTGTATATTATATAAGAAATATAATTACTCTAAATCCCACGTTTATTTTAACCCTTTAAGCAGCAATGACGAGATATATCGATTCCATAAAGCTTCTTATTTTAGTATAGACAAGCTCAGGTAGTATGTAAAAATGATTCCTCAATGGAAACTTTTCCCTATACCCTTTAGTATACACCTGCGAAAAATCGGAAGAAAGCCTACTTCATTAAAAAAGATATGGCAGTTTGAAGGGGGCTCTTTAGTGATTTCTAATTTTAATTCTAATTTCTAATTTGGTTGCCGCCTAAAGGGTTAAGCAAGAATTTCTAACCCATTTTTGACCAATCTTCCAATTTGTGACCGAATCGCATAATTTTTACATGTTGTATATGATTACTGGTGACTTAAAATATTTGTGAAGTGGGAAAAAATTAGACACCGATTTAGTATTTTTCTTTTCAATTAGTGTAATTTTTTTTCATTAATCAACTTTTAATTGATATAAATTAGTTGAATTAATTTAATTAAAACAATGAATAATTATGATTACCGTAAACCACGTTTAACACGAAACAAAAGAAATAATAAAATTAAAAAAAACAAAACTATTTTTTTCTATTTAAAAAAAAATTATTGCAAGCTGCAAGCTATTTTAAAAAAATTATTGCAAAATAATGCAAGCTGTTAATCACATTGTTAATAATTCTGATAAATTTCGATCGACCATGGTCATTTTATGCGCGCAACAGGGACGATTAAACATAATGACAAAAAAAAATTTCAGATTGCACATTCAGATTCGCAAAAGAAATCAGGATAAAATTTTTCTGAAAATGAAATTTTTGAAAAATCAGAAAAAATTCAATTTCTTTATAAAAAAATTTAAAAAAAATTTATGACATTCATTTAGACTTTACAATTTCCAAAAATGCTCATTTCATTGAAAAAAACTTATACGAAAATAACTTAATTTTTTTTTTAAACAAAGCGTTGTGCCAACCCAACGTCGATCAAAAATGGGCCGAATGCGAGTCACAAATTAAAAGGCAAAGAATCGAATTTCAAATGTGACGCAAGAATCTTGTCTAAAACCATGTAATGGCAACCTTCTATCACATTGCTGATCAGACTGATCACTTTCGTTGCAGCACGATCATTTTTTATGCACACCAGAAATTGTAGTCAAACTCGGTTATAACGTCAATAACTGGCCGTCTTGGTTGATTCCCATAGAGAGTTAATGAACCTTGTTTATAACGTCAATGAAAGGGAACCACCTCGGATATATATAGCGATAAATTTTAGCGATAAAAAATTCCTAAGTGTATAGCTGATCACATCCAGGGAATGTTCATCTGTTGTTCTGACGTTGAAAAAAAAACCATTACATGTTTGACGCTACCATTTGCTGACATGACACTCAAAACGAAACATATTCATATATTTTCCTGAAATCACCCATTTTCGATGGGAAAAAATATCTAAATTTTATTCTAATTTTGTTTCATGGACAAGGATTAATCCAAAAAACATTCACGAAAATTTTTTTTACCCGTGAATTTCTCGGATGATATCTGTAAAGGAGAACCGAAGAATGAAAATAATGAAAAACAATCTGGGTTTTTTGGCCTGTAAAATGTTGAAGAATGTACGTACACTATTTCTTATGCACGATAAAAGTATGAGATGAACATATACAATTTTTTTTTACAATTATCATGATATAATTTATATCTTATGCATATTATGTTTGTCTACGAGTTTAGTAAATATTACCAATTCAACTGAGCTACGATGAAAAACCTGGACATATTTTTAAAAGTAGGGTCGGGACAGAGAAATTTCTCGAATATCTTTTACATAAAAAATACGGATCATGCGGTCACGATAGTAAGAAGGCCTTTCAAGTCGTATATTGTGCACCCACGCTGAGGTGGCCTTTCGCTACGTCATGAAACGTCACGATGGGCGATTCCATTTATTTTCTTTCGATAAAAAAGTGGCATGGAAAAGGAGCAGGGGTCGGAATTTTCCGTCGGCGTCTTTTACGTTAGTTTTTCCCCTTTCCCCCGTTGGGAAATGAACCCTCCCTTCGCTCGTCAAGGTCAGAGGCCAACTCAGTATGGGCATACAATACAATACTTGGCATTGCATGGTGAAACAATGTACAAAAAATAATTTTAAAAAAAAATGTCCGAAAATTAAGCAACGTCAAAAAAAAGAGGAATAGGGTATGTACTTACAAAAGGAAGTGAAAAAATAAAAAAAAACATTTCATTTAAAAAAATGAAAAAGATCTCGAGATTCTTTACCCGTAAAAAGTTGTGATGTAGAGCAAGTCTAATTCTGTTATTAACTGTGACTTTTTGATTCACAAATCACTCCAAGGCACCTTCAGTTGAAGAACATTTTTAAGACTTGGTTATATTCTATTATATCCACCTAGTCGCTATGGTTGTCGAGTGGTCTAGTGACGGACACGCATCGCGAGGACCCGGGTTCGAACCACACAGTCGCCATAGTGGTGGTCGGGTGGAGTTGGTTTTCTGTGGTTCCCAACTTCAAGGCACGAATGTGAGCCGATCTCCCCGTTAAAAAGTCTCGCCACAGAGAGCAACAGACCTACAAACAGCACAAATGTAATTCAATCATAACACATCACCCACTTCCCTTCTGAAATATAGATGGCAGCACTAAAAAAATCAAACACAACCCTACATATGCACTCGACTGTTAGGTACACACACAGTTACACCTCCGGCACAACTCACTAGGTAGTAAATCGCCCATAAATGGTGATAGACCTGAGTTGTGCTCGGTTTGAAAGAAAGAAAGGTTATATTCTATTTAGAAAAATTTTATCACTAGATTTAACCATGTTATTTCATAAAAATCAGTCATTTTCTAATATATCTGGTGAGGACCGGATTCCTCTCGCCACGGCCTCGGCTCCAGGCCTTATAGAAATAATACAAAAGATCAAATTAACTTTTTGATTGAGTTAAGAGATTAAGATCACATTTGAAGATTATCGCCAAAACGGGCTATCTTCAGATAGGCAGATTTACATTGTAGACATAAAAGCATAATTCCTTCTGCATTATTTATGTGTATCTATACTTTTCTTTATTTGTTGCTGATTATTTCGAGGTGGGTGAGATGGAAACGTACGCTTCGGAAAGCGAAATATCAAGGCAATAGAGCAGTGTTTCTCAACCTTTCTGAAAACAAGGACCAGTAAAGTGTCTGAAACAATTTGAAGGACTACTTGTGTCCCGTATTACGGGAAATACCTGTAATTTTCATTGTTCCGATTTTTTTTATACATTTGTCATTTTTTTAGCGGTACTTAAATTTAATTTGTGATAATTATTAAAGTCGTAAACGCACGCACGCACACACTATGATAATTATCGCAAAAATTATGAATATTCATCTCATACATTTGTCCGGTTTAACATTTTCTCTGCAAATTTTCAGCAATTATTTTTTAATTTCGACCGATGCTTATGCCTGCTTTTGGCGATGTTTCTTGATCACAATCAGCGATGGCCCGTAATTTACGGATTATTATTTAAGATCCGAGTTAACGGTGTTTTACTTAATGGAATACGGTCATCAGGTCATTTGAATACTTTTTCGTCAAATACTGTACATTTTTGCTAACTGCGATTTGAAGCAGCACTTCATGTCCATACCCTTCAGTAATTTTAGCAGTAGTTAGAAAATTTCATTTGAAGCAATAAATTGAAATTTTTGGCAAAATTTAGTGACATCCCGGATTTAAGAGAGAGAGCGCACTATCCTGTATGCTCCTCGATGATGTATGGTGGACATAAATATGAACCTAAGGAATATAATTTTAATTGAACCCACTTGGATATTACTAATATCAACTACAACGGGTGAATAATTTTATCAAGTCTGTCTGCGGACCACCCAGGGCCAGAACTAAAGAAAGGCAATGAGGTTCAACTGCCCCGTGAGGCGGAATTTAGGAGGCGGCAGTTTTAGGTGAGAGCAAAGAACACTGTTATAAAATTATCGAATTTTAATGTTGTGGAGGCGGCACAATAATGATTGCCCCGGGCGGCAAAAATCCTAGTTATGGCCCTGGGACCACCTATGCCCATGTCGTGGACCACCTGCAATAGAGTATTTATGCCTTCATGTGGGGTGACTTGGCAACTATTTTGAATTTAATTTTCTCCATCATGATGAGCTGCAAAACAATTATCCTTGCGCATAAATACATAGACTTTTCTTTCTCTCTCGCCCTCTCTAGTAGTGCAATTTTTAGTAAAAAGTTAAAAAAATGGTGATTCATAAGGGAGATAATGCAAAAAATGCCCAAAATATCTGTACACAAGTTTTTACAATCCCACTTCACGTTACTTATTTATCATACATATTCATGGCCCCAATTAGGGCGCGACTGACAGGGCTCTAGCCCTGGGCTGTGTTGTCTTACCTCATTGGCCCACCCGGGCACGGTCCTGAAGTGAAGAGAGGAGCCCTCACAAGATTATGAAAGGTTGAAATTTTCGAGAATTTACCAGGTAGGGCCTAAATAACAAAATCACTTGGCCTGGGGGCCCCATGATGCTCTTAAGACGGCCAGGGACAATTGTCATAATTTTTTGCTTTTTCACGCTATAAATTAACTATAGAAGGGCCAGCGAAAAGTCTGACCGGGTGGCCAGTTAAAGGCCCCAGGTTATGTGGGGTTATGTATATATTAGTAATACATAAATCTCTCTAAGATCAAATATTCTTTTCTTTTAATTTCTCAATTTATGTTTCAATATTAAATACTTTTTCGATGTTTACTAAATTCACAAATTTACATATTTTTAAAATATGTACACTAAAAAAATACCAATCATTACCTCGCAGTAGAAAAAATAAATGGTCAAAATCAAATTTATTAAAAGCTAGTTGCTTTATTCAAAAATTGAATGAATCGAGTTGTAGAAAAGTAGTATTTATTTGTTCAAAACTAAATACAGATGGCAGCACTAACTTCATCATGGAATCGGTATTAAGAAATTAATCCTAATTTTCGATGCGATATTTGTGCATATTCTATTTCTTTAACACATTTAAAAGACAAAAGCTCAAAAAAAATCAGGTGAATGAAATAAATAACAAAAGAATTTAAAGAATTTTCGTTTCATAAATCCGATTTATTTCCAAGATTTCCGCGATTACAATAAATAATAAATAAATTAGAGTGTTAACAGGCGTCAGGGTTTAAAAATTCCAGAATTCATGATCAGGGCCACAACTAGATGCTTGGTCACCCGGGGCAAGCACGCATTTTGACGTGCCCCCCCCCCCTTGTAATGTTGAAAAAGGTGTTTCAGAATGAAATTTGCGCCCCCTCGGGTCCAGCACCCGGGGCACGAGACCCGCCTGCTCCTCCTAGTTGCAGCCCTGTTCATGATATTAATAATTCCAGAGTTAATGAAATTAATGATTCCAAAATTAGTGAAAAAATTCAAAACTAACGAAAGGAAAAATTCCAGAATTGATGAAAATTCAGAATTAATGGAAGAAATAAATCAAAAATTGGTGAAAGCCTCCAATTGAAAATCCTAAAAATAATCGTTATTTATCGATGAATTTGAATCGAATTCGGTGCGCAGCAAATTATTATTGCATAAATTTACACAATGAGATTCGAGTGAAAATTTCGTGTAGCAACAAAATTAAAGGCAAAACTGAAGAACTCGTTCTTTTCGGATGGAATAAAATTGTCTTCAATGAATATGTTTATTTTTGGAGCCGCAAGATGGCGTTGCGTACCTACTCTCACAAAAGTGGTGATACTGTAGATAAGTAGTACAGTCAAACCTCGTTAGTGCGTCACCCGGTTAACACGTCACTCCGCTTACCGGGCCACTTTTTAGAAGTCCCAATTGTCCTCAGGCAGGAATTGGCACAGCTATGGCTTACTCAGTTTAACGAGTCACTCCGCTTACCAAGTCATATTTTTGCTCTCCCAAGAGTGACTCATTAACGAGGTTTGACTGTATAGGGAAACCTCGGTGCAAAAAAGGAGGCCGAGTCACTTATAAATACCGGACTGACCCGTTATAAAAGTTTGATAAAAGTTATTTTATGAAACTTAAAAAAATGCCGCCAATAAGACTATCGGTTGCATTTGCGCGAATGTAACATGTACGATTACTGGCTGCATTTTTCAAGTTATATAAAAATACTTTTATCAAACTTTTATAGTGTAACCCGGCCCTAACACTTGAAAAATACAACCAATAAGCGTATTGTTTACATTCGAGTGAATGCAATTCCATAATCTTATTGGTTGAATTTTTCAAATTTTATAAACGTTTTACAAAATTCTTTTATAAAACTTTAAAAAACAACCAATAAGCGTATCGGTTACATTCAAGCAAATGTAACCAATATATTCATTAGTTGCATTTTTCAAGTTTGATAAAAGATTTTTTTTAAAGCTATTATAGCGTAATCCCGCTGAATCCCGGCATTACACTATGAAAGTTTGATAAAGATCTTTTATAAAACTTGAAAAATTCAACAGATAAGCGCATCGGTTACATTCGAGCAAATGCAACCGGTGATCTTATTGGGTGAATTTTTCGAGTTTTATCAAAAAGAGCTTTTACAAAACTTTTATAGTGTAATCCCGGCCTTATCGGCAGACCTGGACCCTACGAATGCTTACAATGTGTGGACTTTCTTACCCTTTGAGGAAGGATAACGCTGAAAACATTGGGAGAAGAAAAATTCTGAAAGGACATATTTTTCCGCCAAAACAGTTCAAACTCGTATGTTTGGAAGTCGTCACGTCTGCGTATTCTCAAGCAATAGACTAATCACTTCAGTGCAGGCCCGTAGCCAGAAATTTCGTTCGGAGGACCAAAGTGATAAAAGATGGCCAAATCTATTGTTCTAACATTTTTCGGTCATTTTCTCACATTTCCCGGGGTACCAGACCCCCAAGTCCCCCCTCTACGGCCTTGCTACAGTGTCTACTCTTTATGGCCATTAGCCAGCTCACTGGCTATTTTTTATACGTCAGCAATCACCCTAAAATTTATAAGTTTTGCGATGATAATATGCTGGAACGAGGGTGCTCAACCTTTAGGATAATGCGGGCCGGGCCACTTCATTGGTGTGAAAACGTGACGCCACTCAAGCGACCTGGAACAGCGCCGCTGGTCAGTTAAGTGATCTGCAAATGTGCTGCGGGCCACTTGAGTGATCTGAAACTGTATCCCGGGTTACTCAGCTGATACATAAATATGCCGTGGGTCACTTATGTAATCTGGGAGTGTGCTGCGGGTCACTGAAGTGATCTGTAAATGTGCCGCGGGTCGCTGAAGTGATCTATAAATGTGCCGCGGGTCGCTTGAGTAATCTGAAATTGTGCCATGAGTCACTTTAGTGATGTGGACCTGCACCGTATGCTGTGGGTCACATAAGTGATCTGGAAGTGTGCTATATGGGTCAAATAAGTGATCTGGAAATGTGCTATGTGGGTCACATAAGTGATCTATTAGTGCGTTGCTTAGTTCATTTGCACAAAATTAGGTCTGAGACCACGGGCCACATCAGATGGCTCCTAGGGCCGCATTTGGCCCGCGGGCCACGGTTTGAGCATGGTGCATGTGTTTCAGCAACCCGTTTTTAGTGCATACAGAAATTGTGCTCGTTTCATGGATATAAATGGCGTTTTTCTAAAGATTCGGAGTTCGAGTCGAAGTGAAAACGTCCAAGAGTAATTGAAGTTCCGCGTCGAATCAATAAATAATTTCAACATTAAAATGCACAGACACCAATTGCGACCGAAACCAAAATACACTTTCGTATAAACGTCAAAGTCGTATAACTGAGCGACGTATAAACGAGGTTCCACACATGAGTATGTATGCGCGTGTCCCGTGTTTTGCGAGGAAAGAGAGAGTAATTGCTTTACAAGCTAATTTTCTCGCGTATTCTCTTAGGTCTTTGAAAAGAGGGCAAACGTACGAGAGTTTTCCTTATTAAATATCGTCTTTAATCATGCCTGGCGAAAGACATTCATTGCCTGAGCTCATCTCGATGGCGAAACACGGCTCCGCGTTCTGGGAGATGAATAAAGCAAATGCCAGAGAGGAAAAGTGTAAAACCAAATAACAGGGGTTGCACAAAAATGATCTTCTCGCCAAACTCTGCGTAACGATTTTAAAAACCTCGTTCAGATCAACAATGAAAGAGAATGTATTCGATTTTAAAAGATCTCTCTTTCAAAATGAGAGATCTTTAAAAATCATCCATCAAACCATCTATTAAAACAGGGGTTCTTGACCTATGGGTCGCGAACCAAACTTGGGTCACGGGGGGGTTCCGAGATGGGTCGTTCAAATCCACTAACAGCGAGGTACTCTGACGTGGCAGTAAGTAGGCTGGGGCGCTGCTCAGGGCCCTGAGATGAATGGGTCCCCCAAAAAATACACTTTTTTTGCATAATAATAGCCCTTTCAAGGGGCCCCCGAGAAGACACGCTACGACCCTGTAGTCTGAGCTATGGCTCGCAACCCACACTTGATTCGTAGGGACTTCCGAGGTGTGGGCCGTACTTACAGCCCGGGGCTCTCGAGATATGGGTAACAACCCAAACTTGATTCGCAGGGGCTTCTGAGATGGGTCGCACAAATCCACTTACAGCGCAGCTTCTGAGATATGGGTCATGAAACAAACTTATATATATATAATAACTAATAAACTGAAATTTAGAAAAAATTTAGATTAAAAAATTGATTGTGAAATAATTTATATTTACTTTTTAATAATTTTATTTATTTTATTTTGTCTTTCAATTTAGTTTCTTGAAATTAAATCTTTAATTAGATTAAATTATTTCAATCAATTTTTTTAATCTCAATTTTTTCTAAATTTCAGTTGATTAGTGACCTAAACAATTTATTTAACTAGAAGATGTTGATTTAAAATTTTGATCTCCATTCATAATTTTCTGAAAAACTACGAAGTCAATTTCTCTTTCAAATACCCTTTTCTTCAAATGGCCTATCAGTTCGAATCCGTAACCCTTCACGTGGTTTTAAAATTTTCCTGATCCGCATTATAACTGCCACATTGGGAATAACAGCGTGTTTACAACCCGAGATATTTCGAGGTGACCGAAATAAAGCAGATCAGATTTGACGAGATATCCCGGGATTGTCACTGTAAGGGTTAATAAATGACCTGAGTGCTTTTATACAAAAATAACACTGCTCATGATTTTGTTGTCAAAGATATGGTTTTAAGGTGATTTTGTGGTGCTGAATTCGAATCTGTCATTGGTTTTGTTAGATTGGCTCTAGTCTGAGATAAAGTGAAAATTAAATTTCAATGGTGATAATGGTGATAATAATGATAATGTGATTTTTATTCACATAAAAATCACATTGAAACTGTTCGTTATAAATAAATATAGTAAATCATTGGAAAAGATATTTCAATGACTAGGGTGCTGAATCCGAATATGGCGCGCATTGGTCTTAGAAGAATTTTTCTGAGTTAGGCAAAGTTTATTTATTCTTCCATATGGCATTGGTTTTGTCAGATTGGCTCTAGTTTTTGACATGAAGTGAAAATTAAATTTCAATAGTAATACAGACAACATTTTGAAATAGTGTAGTGAGGAATATGCATTATTTTAAAAACCAGAGCCAATCCAGCAAAAGGCCAGAATTACACTATAAAAGTTTGATAAAAGGTATTTTATAAAACTTGAAAAAAAAACCAATAAGCCATTACATTCGCACGAATGATACGCTTATTGGTTGCGTTTTTCAAGTTTGATAAAATAATTTTTTATTAAAACTTTTATAGTGTAATCCTGCCTGAGGGCAGGATTAACCCTGAGGCCTGGTTTAGACTAAAAGTTTTGTAAAAGCTTTTGGAAAAACTGGGAAAATGCAACCACAACCACACAATAAGCGTATCGGTTACATTTCGAGCGAGAAAAACCAATAGACTTATTAGTTGTTTTTCTCAAGATGTAAAATATCTTTTACCAAACTTTTATAGTGTAATCTTGGCCTAAAACAGTTGCAACTTCCTGGAGACGACGAAATTATTATTATTATTTTTGTTGAACAGTGTAATCAATCATATTTCAACTGGTCACGAAAAATGTTATTTTATTGTCTAGCATCCATTATTGCTGCAGTTATATTCAATTGTTTTGCGAATATAGCTATGGGATGATTGATTGGTTGTTTATCGTAATATACCATAGTGTTATGCACAGAATCCAGAATAGATTCTTAAAAAAAAGCTGGATGTATACGATTATTTGAGAAGTAAAGTGAGTTCAATCTGAAATTACACCTAAGTCTACACACATAGCAAACTGATTTAATTTGTTTGTTTCAAACGCGATTACTGTATACTCAGGACAACCATTTTAGGTCGTGTCATTCTCAATGAAGTGCAATTAGTAAATATGTCTGTAGCTGATCATTTCTCTGTATGTATTTTGTATATATATATATGCTCAACTCATGATCCGCGGGCCAAATGCGACCCTCGGAATTATCTGATGTGACCTGCAACGAATAACTTGAGAGGTACGCGGCACATTTCCGGATCATTTAAGCTGCCAACGGCCCATATTCAAATCATTTAAGTGACCTCAAGCACATTTCTAAATCACTTGAGCGACCCGCGGCACATCTCCAGTTCACCTGAGTGGCACGTGGTACAGTTTCAGTTCACTTACGCAGCACACTTACCGATCATCTAAGCAGCCAGCGATACATTTACAGTTCACTTAAGTGGTCCGTTGCATTTTTGTAGATCAGTTGATAGGGGCTCTTGGCACATTTCCATATAACTTACATTGCCAGCAATACATTTCCTGATAACTCAAGCGGCCCGCTGCACACTTTCAGATCACCCAAGTGACTCGCGGCACATTTCCAGATGACTCAAGTAGCTTGGGACACGCATTCGGATCACTTGAGTGACTCGCGGCACATTTCTAGATAACTCAAGTGGCCCGCGATACGTTTTCAAACCAAATAGAAGCATCGATCCATTTCAGTTCAGGACATCGTGGATACTTCTACATATATGCACATTAAAAGGTTGTGGTGTCGCAGGGAGTTTTTTCCTCTACTAGGGTTTTGAATAAATGGAATAACTTACCTTTGGGGGTCGTGAATTCTGGGGTCGAACACGATTGGCACGTTTAAAAATAAATATGATAAACATATTGGTATAAATCGAGAAGCTTTCCTTACTCTTAGATGAGACAAAAAAAAAACATTATTTTTTTTATGGGCAGTATATTTATATTTTATCCTAATTATATATTGGCTTTTTATTGCTTTCGTTTAATTTCACACAACTATGGTCCAAACACCCATGCTCACTAAAACATCGATAATCAAAAAATGCTAACAACATCTAGTGAACTATTTAATTACTTAAGTGCAATATGGAGATGTGGTTAGGACGCCCTCTCTTCGATACTTTCCCGCGAATCAGCTGTTAGGTGGGGGTTATGTTTTTCACGTTATTTTGTCCAGCTGCAAACTTTCTCGGCTACAAGTTATTACAACAAGCTGTTCTGCGCTATTGATGTTCTGTATTACAGGTAATTTAGTATTTAAATACGTTTAATAAACATTTTTACTGCTGCGTGCGTATAAAAATAATTATCGGAAAAATAATAAAAAATTGTACTTTGCTCTCAACTGTGGTCCAACCATTTTTATGGACCACTAGCTGTTACCCACAGCTCCGCTCGTGTTTATTTGGTGATCTGAAAATTACTCGTCGATGATTTCCCCATGTAACATTTGAACCCCTCATGACCTCCTTGGGGGATGAATTTTCATCTGCATTATATAATTAATTTAGAAAATGGACTTATTTTGGACCAAAGTTGTGTGAAATTACTGTAGTTTAGATTGTATTCGACATCCATATTTTTTATTGGTATCATTTTTCAGCCACCTCGTTGGGCTTTTTGTCTGTTGTGGCCTTTGTGTTCGTATTTGTATGTGCAAAAGTTGCTCGCAAGATGCTTCTGGGGGGGGGGGGGGTGCGTAAAATTATATATTTACCCTCTCTCTCTCTCTCTCACACACACACACACCTGCATCGACGAGATATCTCGCCTTCCAAAAAGCTTTTCATTTCAGCAATGGCAAGCCAGATATGTTGTATAGCTGATTTCCTCATGGAACACATTTTCTTATAACCCGTTATATCTGTTGAGAATCCGAAGATAATTCAAAAATAAAAATACGACAATTTAAGAGGGGGCTTTAGTGATTTCTGCTGTGCTGGTTAAAGGGTTAAATACACTGAATGTTCAGTAGATGACGGTAAGTTTCAGTATTTATATAGTAGGTCCTATACAGCATACATGCTCAACCCATGGCCCTCGGAGTCATCTGATGTAACCAGCGACATATAAACAAATTATTCAAGTGGCCCAAGAAGGATTATCAAATCACTTGAGTAGCCCGTGGCACATTTTCAGATCACTTAAACTGCCCGGGACACATTTAATTAACAGATCACTTAAGTGCGTCTTGGCACATTTCCAGGTGACTGAAATGGCTCTTACGCATTTTCAGATCACCTAAACTATACCAGCACACTTTCAGATCATCTGAGTGACTTGTGATACATTTCCAGGTGACTCAAGTGGCCCAAGATACATCTTCAGATAACCTGAGTGGCTCGAAGAACAATTGCCTGATAACTCAAGTGGCCCGCGATACGTTTCCTAATAAATTAAGTGGCCCGCACTCAGAGCGCAACTAGGGGGAATCAGGCGGGTATGGCACCTCGTGCGTCGGACCAAAGGGGGGGGGTGAAAATTTCACCCTTTAATCTATTTTTCAACGTTATAAAGAGGCGTCAAAATGCACTCTTGCCCGGCTAACCAAGCATCTAGTTACGGCCCTGCCCGCACTCTACAAAAGGTTGAGTATCCTTGGCCTATACAGTACTTTGTACAGAATACACCAAAAAAAAGGGCGCCAAGAATTTCACCGCCACCGTTTTCGGTAGGCAAAACCGCCGGAGTTGGGGATCTTGCCCCGGATCATCGGGAATAGGCAGGTTCGCTGACAGGCACATAACGGGATTTCCGAAGCAGGATAGGCGAGGGATTTTGGGACAAATCGGCGCATCGAAACCCTCACCGATGAAACTCGGGCTATCAACGCCTGGGATCCCGCCTGTCAGTTCGAATTAGGAGTGTATTTGTCAGGCGTTACGGCTGCGGGTCTATTGTACCCCCCGTTATACAACAAGAAAGGAATCTCGCTTTTATAGTAAGGATTGGCCTTCCATTTCCCCCATGCGATAGTCCCCAGCGAGCCAAGGATACCTTCTCTTTTTTTTTTGTATTTTACCCATTTTTATGCCTTTGTTTCTGTTTTCCGCTTTTACCATCTCTCCATTGCTCTCTTTCCTTATACATATATATAGATAGATAGATACGTAGAGTCTTCAGCCATAAACTACTACGCTTTTAGGAATTTTCGCTAAAATAAAAAGCGACTGTTGAAGCTCCAGCATAAAATATTTAGATGAAGACATGGGATAGAACAGGTATTTTCAGCCTGAGATCAGCAGTTTTTTTTTTTTCTATTCTTTTTTTTCTCCTATAGTAAGAAACGTGGTAGACAAGAGCATTGTTTTATACGAGAAAAATGCACAAAAAAAAACCGGGTCGAATGCCTACCTGAACAAACAAAAATGCAAACAAAACAATACGTCAAACAAAGCGTCAGCCCATACATTAATTAGTAAACTAATACTCTCGAAATTAATTACGTCAATGCAAAAAAAGCCGCAGATCTAAAATTCACCTATTTCAAAACGATTTCTTTCCGTTTTATACATTAACTAACATATCCTTTGTTATTATTGGTTGAATATGTTTAGTTAATCAGTGATTGGTCATTATGCAGGTTTGTTAATTAGCTGGCTATAGAATTTAGTGCGTGTTTAGAATTATGAAGGAAAATTTGTATTATCATAATATACGAGAACAAAGTAAATGGATTTAAATAAATAATAGCTTTTTAGGTTTTTTCCATGCTTATTATATGTATATAGGCCTATATATATATTTCTTTAGTTAAAAGCTGCTTTGTTGTTTATTGCATTGGCCATTATGCAAGCCAGACAGTCTTGCTTCTAGTCTTTCATTGGTCTTTTATGTTGATTTCAATAGAGCAGCATTTCATTTACGGTCTGGTCTTGTAAATAGGTTAAACCAAAAAATGAAGTAATTTTAGAAAATTATGCTTCAAGACCTACATTAAATACTAATATACAAAATCCACAGCGTATTCTGCAAAATAAAAGTTTAAGTCTTACAAAATAAGAGAAAGGGGAATCAAAACAATTTTTGCTATGGAATTCACTTTTGCAGTCCGCTTATTCAGTCAGAAAAATAGTACAGTAACATTCACAGGTGTGTAACAGAGGAAAGAAGGAATGCGAGTCAGTTCTAGAAGTCGAAGCAGCTGCTCAAAGTAGTATCCGAGGTACAGCTGACACACCAGCAAATGAAGGGATGTTGCAACTTATCGTAATGTAGATTCCTCGTGTGTGGTTAATCTTGCCATGTCATCATGTTCCATTTATGTCTCATACAATAATATTTCAGAGCGGCTATAGAAGAACTCCAGACGATTTAAATCCGGAGACAGTAAAAAAGCAATCTACAGATCCACCATTCTCAATTCAATGTCAATTTACAGTGAGTAAATAGCTATCCTGGGTTTTATAGCAAAAATTGTTTGCCTTGACTATTAGAACAGGACATAGCGGACTTGTGGCTTGGCCTGCTTTCTTTCTAAAAGACCTAAATAATATAATATTCAGTAATATAGTATAAAATAATTAATACTATGTTATATATGTTATACACTGCCCATAGAAAATATTATGGTTGTCTTATCTAAGTACGGATAGCCTCTGATTTATCCTTCTATGTGTTTATCGTACTTCTTTTTTTGACACGTTTAAAAAGTACGATGAACATAGTGGGACAAATCGAAAAGCTATCCATACTTGAATAAGACAACCATAATCTTTTTTTATGGGCAGTGTATTATATAGTATTAATTATTAGTATTATTCCATAGTAAAATAATTATTTTTCTTTCGTGATATATGCTTTTATATTGGGTTGCTGTATTTTGGTTATATTTGACATCCATATTTTTTATGGGCATCTTTTAACAGCCACTTCGTTGGGCATTTGCCTGTTGTGACCTTTGTGTTTATATTTGTAAATCTACTAAATTTCTCTTGGGGCGATGTCAAAACTAGTGCAAAACACACTGTTGAATACGAAGAGAGACCCTTATTGCTGGGACTTTCCACATGAGAATCATAGAGAGGGTGCAATAATCCTCCATTCGCTGGTATCAGCTGCGCAACAATGCCCTCGGTCACCACTTTGACCCCTAAAGTTCTCTCATATAACCTATATCCATTCTTCCTCTGTTAAACTACTAAAAATCGACCAGTAGCCTGTAGTATTTTTCTGACTGAGCAATTAGATTGCTACCAGGGTTCATAGCGAAAATTATTCGTTTTGACTCTATCACCCTTCTTATATTTTTTTGGTAGAGTTCAGGACCAACCTGTAGAGCAGTGTTTCCCAAAGCGGGCAATATTGCCCCCCGGTGGGCGATGGTATGGTCCAGGGGGACGACAGAATTTAGCATAGGATCCTATGGGTTCTCTTGAGTTGGGAGACGATGAGAAAAAAATTTCTAAAGGGGGCGATGAGATGAAAAGTTTGCGAAACTATACTGTAGAGTAATATAATAAATATTTTTCTATAATTTTTAGTTTAACATTCGATAATTATCAATTTATAATAACTTGACTAAAAAATTTTCGAGCAATTATCCTTTTAATTACAAATGTTTTTAACGATTAATTTCCAACGACTCCCTCTTCTCGAACATTCCATCCCGTTTGTAGAACTTCTATTTACTGCTGGATAAAACAGCCGTAAGTCAAAAAGCTCATGAAATTATTCAGTTTCAAACTGATTAAATATTTTTCATGCGGTAGAAGCAGCAAAGAGTGCGCAGGATAGAGAGGGATGATGTAGGGGTGACTCAACTGAAAATTTGCATCAATTACGGAAAGTTCACGCGATATATATATGAGTTGAAGAGGAATAAGAAAGAATGTCGTCTCTCTCGCTGTATCTCGTGTTTTGTGTGCGTAAAAGCTAGAAAACATTACTTCTAAAAGAATCACGAACAGAAGAAAAAAAAAGAGCAAGTACAATTTTAGCAGTAAGAAAAGGCACTCACTAATCATGGCGGAAAACTCTGAATTGAGAAGGATGAGAGTGCATAGTACGTGTCTAGATATATATAGAGAGAGAGTGAGTAATTTTGTTGATTTTCGTTTTCCCCTCTCTCACCTCTGACAGTCTTATTATGCTAATTAGCACGTTTGCATACCCCATGACACCAGATAATGGAAATTCCTTGATTAAGGCGAAACTCTTAAGTAGTAACCAATCAAGAAAGTTGTATGCAAATATATGCAACGTTGCTTTTCAACGAATAAAGCGCCTAATGTTCTCTTGAATCGAGTTTTTTTGTGTTATTATTCTCCTTTCTCCTGAAATGTGACTCTCAACCCTGTATTATGTAAAGTATTTTGAATACGCCCGAGTGCGAAATGAGTCTTTTTATTTTATTATAACTTTTTTTAGTATAATCTTCGTGTTTGAAGAATGCATTTATGTCCGTGCAACGCCAAAAACTGAAGAGATATAATGAACTACACCAAGAAAGTATTTCAAGAGATTGCTGTCCAATAAGTGAGAAAAGTTGGTCTATAATTATTATTTTTTTTTTTTTGTACAGAAACTACAATCAGTTTATGTGTCCATAGGTATTTTAAACAAAGATGGAAATTACTGGAAGCGCAAAATATTTGGCTTGAAAAATTTTGTATAATATAATTACAGCAATATTGGATGACTCAGCATTTGAATTCCATGTCTATGATATAGTTGAATTTTCTCTTCTAAATAGCAATACTTATGACAAAAATTTTCCGTTTAAAGAGACTTGAAGCCAGAAAGTTGAGTATTTAGGGCATTGGTGAGATCAATTATCAAGCCGGAAAGCTATTTTTTTTCAGACAACTATAAATATGGGTCAATTAAATGATACCCGTTTGAGTGGATTCATCGAGGTGGACGAAAAAGTACAGGATGATTCATAGAGAACAGTGGATTCCCTCCTATAACGTTCCCACTTGGAACGTTTTCCCGCTTACTACGACTTATTTTTGTGGTCCCAACTGTTACTAATGTTCATCGACATTTCCCGTTTAGAGCGTTTTTTCCTGCTTACAACGCTTTTTTTCAACTAGGCTTTTTGGAAAACGTTATAAGCGGGATACAATGTATACAAATACAATTAGCTGCAAAACAGTAACATGTAAGACACGTTATCAGTTTACAGACACAGTTGAAGGTAGATGTACTCATAAAGTTTGAGTCCCTTCACTGAGGAATGTGACGTAGGCGATAGTGTGTGTGCCAGCCCGAGTGGCGCAGTGGTAAAGATGCTCGTCTTCCACTGTGAAGGTTGCCATCAAGGTCCATGGGTTCGAATCCGGGCATGGAACATCAGAAGCAAGTTCTTTACCTATCGAGCCTGGGGCGACCACCGATGGATGGAGCCATCATTTCCCTTCCAATGGTTGGAAAATACCGTATGGCGATATATGACCGGAGTTGGTGTGCGGTGAAGTAGTAGTAGTGTGTGTGTGCGCCACATGTTCTCGAGCTCTGTGCGTATAAAGAAAGTGCACAGTCCTTTTTTTCACGATAAAACTGTCATATGGGACACTGTGTTTCTGAACTCTCTTTGGATGACGCAACAGTTGCAGGATGACACTTTTAATTTTATTCTCCAATTGAATTGAAAATGTCGTTGGACAACAGTTATGAATTCCATTTTGCTGGATTTAAGAACAATGACGCACTCACCTAAAACACTTCCCACATCAGCGGGACGGAAACTATGGATACCTGTGCAGTGCCTAGCAAATCGCAATTGTGGTCCGCATCTTCAATTATTACTGTTCTTATAGTTTCTGGAAGCTTCTGGAAACTACGTATATACAGTAGGTAATTCGAGTTTCGAATTAGAGCGTTTCTCTCTCCGGATAATCCGAAGTGCTGGAATTTTTTCAGAACTCCTTCTCAAAATCTCTCTATTTCTCGCCAAAAACGAGCTTTGTTTCGTTTTGTCTAATTTTCCCCACAAATACGAATGATTTCAGTTTGATTCCTAGTCTTAGGTGTACCCAAATCGGTCTCAGGTGTAGATGGGCCTCTTAAAAGTGAGTGAGATCTGGTTCAAATTTTCAAGAGTAAGCATGTTAATTGATAGACAGACATTTCTAGTCCATTGGGGGCGGGACACAGAAAAATCAGTTTGCCTGAGGCCTATGATGCTCTTAAGATGGCCCAGGGTGGGCCCCTTAACCAGAATTTCACACAGGCCCCTCTATAGCAAATTTATAGCGTGCAAAAAAGGGAACTTTCATATCAAGCCCCCCCCACCCCTCTCCTCTGGAAATTCTGTCCCTTATGAAGAGACCATGGGTCTTGGCAGTTTAAAGACATGCACTGTTAAATTCAGAGCGAAACAGCTAAGAGTAGGTAACCCCCCTCCCCGACATTCAAAATGTCATTTTCTACTATTTTTCGGTTATTTCGAGTTTTCAGTGATCCGAGTTGGCCGTTTACTTCGGATTATTGAGACACTCACTCTATTGTACTTCTTCATAAATCACCCTGTGTATCTGATGGTGTGGCATAATTAGATAAAATAATCTATAAGGAAGCCAGGATGCATTTGTGTTGATAGAAATGTCACCGTTGCTAAGATAAGTCCTTAGACACGCGTCCAACGTCTTGAGTAGAAGACAGATAGCCTACTGTTTGTGAGCGTACGAAGTTTGGTTGATCCATTACAATTTCTAAATTCGGCCAAGTTGCACAAAGCCACCATAACTAAGTGACAGCATGCTTTTGCATGATGTGATTTTGTTGCATGATTCACGATTCTTTAGAACGAATGAAAGTCATATAGCAACAGATTAAGGGCAGTACATAAGTTGTACAGAATACCATTTTTTATTCTATATTCTTGTGCACAATGCTCGCAATTTGACCAGAGCCACCCTTAATGGTGTGCGACAGGTGAGGTCGCACCGGGACCCCCACTTTGTAAGACCCCGCACTCACCATCAAAGTATTGAAGGCTTTCACCAATTCTCAAACCATTTCTTGCATTAGTTCTGAATTTTCATCAATTTTGGAATTTCTTTTATACCATAAATTCTGAATTTTCATCAATTTTGGAATTTTTTTTATACCATAAATTCTGAATTTTCATCAATTATTAGTTTCACTAATTCATAATTTTGATGAATGATGGAATTCCTCATTTATTAATTCTGGAATTTTTTCCCGTTAATTCTGAATTTTCTCGTCAATTCTGGAATTATTTTTTTCATTGATTGTGGAATTATTTATTTCTTTAATTGTTTCTGAATTTTCTCGTCAATTCTGGAATTATTTTTTTCATTGATTGTGGAATTATTTATTTCTTTAATTGTTTCTGAATTTTCATCTCAATTCTAAAGTTTTTCCTTCCGTTATAGTTTGAATTTTCATCAACTTTGGAATTATTTCTTTCCTCAATTCCGGAACTACTTCTTTCAATAATTCTGAATTTTAATTGGTGCTGGAATTATTTCTTTCGATTATTTTTAATTCATCAATTCAGAAACTCGCATTAGCTTCAGGAATTACTTGTCTCATTAATTTAAAATTACCTTGAGTGATGAATTTTCATAAATTTTTGTGTGTTAACTTACATTTAATTGTGTGTTTAAATTTTTTTTAATGTATGTGGATATTTCCCAACATTTCTGTATATTCTGAAATAGTAGATATGCCGATACTCCCCAAAATATATAAAATCAGGGCAAAAAAGGGGATGTCTTAAATTTGGTGCCCCCAAAACTGTTGAGACGCATCTGGCTATTATTTTCGCACTGGGCCCCGTGTCTGGTAAGGGTGGCACTGAACTTGAAAACAAGCATTGTTCATCAGAATCACACCACAAGAAATCCTGAGTGCTTTATTTCCTTGACTAATGCGTCACTATGTGAATAGAACAAATTCCTGTTTCACACACACACACACACACATGGACGGTATCTGTCTTGTCTTCAAGAAATTGAATGCCTGTCTGAATGCTCATTTTCTAATTAATACGAGGACATTACTGACTTTTCTTCACTGTTTGTTTAATTTTGCAATCGGATATACCCTTTTCAGTCGTCATACTAGCGTTTCTCAACCTGTGGTCCGCAGGAAAACTGGGTTATTTAATTCTAACTGAATGAAAATTTACTAAATTGTTGTGATTTTTATATAGCAGTATTTGTTAAAATGGAAAATTAGAGACCTTTATTCTTAGGATAACTTATATCTCATGGACAAAAAATATTGGAAATTGTGATCGCGTAATGACGGGATGTCGTTAATTGTAACCAAAAATAAGCAATTTCGGAGAAATTCACTAGTTATTGCTGAAATTGCTGAATGGGTGGTGAAAAAACTGCTACCAATCGCAGTGAAGAATAATGTATTTCACGAAAAAATCGTTCATCGCGCCTTCGTGACCATATTTTATCAAGAAACATACGGAAAATTAGTATCTTGAGAGGAAAAATACGGGACGTTATTGTAAATGTTGCCATAAGCAGGGCCGTCTTACGAGCATCGTGGGCCCCCGGGCCAAGTGGTTTTTCTGAGGCCCTAACTGATAAATACTAGAAATTTTTTACCCGATCTCATTTTTGTGAGGCCCCTTTTCTCTTGAGGCCCCCGGGCCGTGTTCGGGTGGGCCCATGCGTTAAGACGGCACTGGCCATAAGTCGGCAAAATCATCAACTATAGTTAAAACTTGTGAAAAATCACCAAGGGGTGAAAAAGGGCTACTAGAAATGGAAATGAATTGAACTGTAATCAACCGAGAATTTTTTTTTGAAGTTGAAAACGTTGCAAAAATACAGTATGAGATGAAAATTTATAAAAAAAAAAATACAGCCTATATAAACTAAGAAAATTACCTTCATTCCCAATTTCAGTAAAGATGACAAATTCAAAGTAGATTCCTTGAAAAAGAACAGGACAATGTGAATTGTACGGGACAAGTCAGAACGGCCAAAATTACATGGAAGTACGAGAATGTCCTGTAAAATACGAAATATATGGTCACACTCCTGATAATATGCGGTAAATTACAGTAGTGATCCGTCGAATTGTTTCATACATTTTACTAGTTCTTGTGTACACTGGATCCTTTAGGTCCCATACACCCCGATTTTATTGTACGGCCTCGCACTTTTACTCATATGTGTAGTATACTTGTATAAGCTTCTTTAAATCTAGCATCTAGCGGGTCTCGTTTGATTAACCCCTGACTCACGAATTATGATTCAAATTAAGCTGTAATGTCAAGTATCTAGTTACATAGAGCTGAATGAAAAAATATTCTTTAAAATTGAATTTAATCCTACTTTTTAATGGAATAAAAGTGTCGGGACTCGATTGACTAACAACACGGGATTCAAAAACAGGAAGACCTCAACCGACATCAGGGGAATGGACTAAAAAAAAACAACCGTTTCCATATATGATTATATTGTAGTGCTGTCCCATTCCCCCGATGTACTTTTATCGGCAATCAAACAGATCTATCTAATATAATACCGGAGAAGTTTCCCTTAATAAAGACACCAAAGTGTAATATAATGGAAGTTGTTGGTAGGCAAGTGAATGTTGCCATCTGGGCCCATCCCATACCATATACAGTACTACAATCTGATCGACCGACGGTGGAGGATGGGGGTATGCTCATGTATGAAATAGCTCATCAAGCAAATGTGATTACGTACCTCCGGTCTGTGGATTGTCGCTACCCGGCTCAGTGCCCACGGACTATTGTAACTGCTTGTCTTTTTCCCGGGTACCCGGTACTGCAGGCACGTGACCTGGCGAACGCCTTTTTAGAATTCGGATATATTTTTCCCTTCCTCCCACATGTATATATATATTTATGCTTCACCCTCTGGCTTTTTCGAGGTACTTATGGCACCGTGACCCTAGGGATGACCGAAACGTTTTCCATTTTCCATTGCTCATCTGTGGATTCAGTCGTGTTGCCGTTCTTACGAGCATGGAGTCGCCCTTACAATTTTTACGATCGTTTCACAGAAAAAAAATGCAAGTACTAAAAAGTTGAACGTTCCCTGTACATGAATTTTTAAATTCGTAAAAAATTGGGAAAGAATTTTTTTTAGTTTTATGGTAATTTTGATGGTAGACTATTTGTTTTCTGGTCACTGCATATATCTCACGATATAAATACAAAAATTACATAAACATAGCTTAGCTATTGATATGAATAACCCAAAGATCATTCCCGTTAAGTCAGTTGCTTGGACACATGAAATATGCCCCTGAAGCGAGCCACTGAAGTAATCTGGAAATGTGCTACGGGTCACTTAAGTGATTCAATAATCATTCGTGGGTTACTTTAGTAGCTTGATTATTTGTCACGGGTCACATCAGATTAATCCTAGCCCCACATTTAGCCATGGGTTGAGCATGTATGTTTTAGACCAAAGTCATCACCAAGACAGAGCGCAGTATGGTTGGATATCTTTGATTATACTACTTAAATTATCCACGAAGGAATTCGTTTCGAATCCTATTTTCTCAGTTATCAACATGATCCATATTATTGTAGGATATGTAATCTTTAATGTCTGGCACTTTTTATAACAAGTCACGGTCATGGTCATGGTCATGGTCATTACGTAAAAAAGTGAATAAAATAAATGATTTATTACACAGGAATTAAGACTGACTGTAAGAAATTACTTATTTTCGACAATAATTGGTGTGAAGCCGAAAATGTTCCATGAGTTTTCATATTTATTAATTTGTCATCAGAGTCACCATAGATGCAATTTTGACTCGAAAATTGTGATATTTCAAAATCTACCATATATAGATCGTGCTTTCTTGCGTATATCAAGGAAATAGTCATTTGCTGGATATTAGACCGAGGTGAACTTCGAAAGAAAAGTCATTTGGTCCCCTCCGGGAATCGAACCCAGCTCCTCTAGTAGGTGCAACGCAGGTAAGATGCTCGTCTACCACCGTGAAGGTTGCTGTCAGGTAGATAATTGGTAGATAATCGGGAACGGCGACTTGACCGCAGCAAAAAATTGCTACCGCAGGGAGTCCCCCATCAAGGGATTAGCGCACAAACCTCTCGATGAGTATAAAAAAACAATCCTGCGTTCGGAATCGGCAATAAATTGTAGGTCCCGGTCTAATTAGCCCTCGAGTGCAGAAAATGACCGTGGTGCAACAAAAATGATCAATGATAATCGAGTCAGTATAGATAACAAGATATTTTCCCTAACGAGCTTGAGGCGACCATTGATAGATGGTGCCTTCATTTCCAACCCAACTCGTTGATGGCAGTAAATTGCGATATAGAGATGTGGCCGGAGTTGGTATTTGGTGAAGTAGTAGGCCCTGTAGTACAGTAGTGCTCAACCTTTACAAGCACGTGGTGCGGTTGATTTATTTTTTGTGAGAGGAAGGCCCGGTCAGACACATGATTTATGGGAAATAAATGGGTATGAACCACAATCGGCTCGGTTTCACTAATGCCAGGTCCCGGTACCGGGTCGCGGACAAGGTTGAGAAACACTGCTCCAGCAAACCATATTTCATGCTCTGTGACGTGAGGCGCCACATTGCGTCATGCACTAAGGAAGGCAGGGTCGTGTCTTCATCGCACTTTCCCGGTTTGTGAGAGAACCCGGATTTGATTCCAGGCGAAGAGAGAGAGAGAGACTGACTTTTTCATAAGTCCTCATAAGACTTATCATTTCATAATATCCAGAAAATGTCTATTTCCTTGATGTATTGGCTGAGAAAAAGCTGTCTCACTCTTTCTACCGCCCCACATGAAGGTAATTTGCCGAAGTTAAGGGAGGTTGCTATAAGCCTCTACTTCAGCATCTCACGCCACAGTTCGGGATATCAGGAATGCAGGGTCGTGTCTCCAGTGGTGAATATGATAGCGCACTTGCCAGGTTTGCAAGAGGGTCTGGGTTCAGCCGAGACCAGATAATTTTTCTTTCCGAGTTCACCTCGGTATATTATCCAGAAAATGTCTATTTCCTTCAGTGTTGCTAACTTAGTTATTTTCCAACTAGATCTGGTCTTTTTTTTCGGCCATTTAGTTGGGAAAAATACCTATCTAGTTGTTTTTCTGGTCTTTTTCAAAAAAATTTCCTGTGTACTAGCAGTCTATTATTAAATTTTGTGAAAATACGGGAATGTCCCTGGAAATACGGGACGTGTAATCATATCTAAATAACGACTAAAATTAATTCTGATTATTTAAGCCCGGTTTCTAGTTGTTTTTATGAAGACTTCTGTTGGAAAAATTTTTGTCTGTTGGCAACACTGATTTCCTTAGTATAATTGTGCTGAGAAAAGCCGACTCACACTCTTATTTACAAATTAACATCGAAAATATTTCTTCCCATTCCAACCTATCAGAAAGATAAAGCTGCAGATAAGACTCAATGGTATTCAGAGTGTCACGTAAGTCCTAATTCGGGCTTTATCTCATCAACTGTTCGTCGTAGAGGTATGATTCCAATTCAAAAAATGCTCAAAATGTGTTCAAAATTCACCCTGCACCAGATTTGAGAATGAGAATACAGTGTGTCACAAAATAAGAAAACCAAATTTTTATATGGACACACTGTCCAGAAAACCCAAATAGGAAGTTGTGGATTTGTCTCTTCTAACGCCACCACAAAATATTTCACGTTTTCAAGTGCAATATTCACTGAAATATTTGATTTAAAAAAATAGGAGAAAAGTTGGGAAAGAACAGCATAAACTAACGGAGAATGCTTCTTTCTCGATTTATGCTGTTCTTTCTCAACTTTCCTCCGACTAAATTCAAATACAGTTGTCCCCGCTCAATCGGATAACGAATAAGATTTTCCGACACCAAAATTTATCTCATAGAGACAATGTTAAAGTTCCCCGCTTAATATGATAATTTCAACGACTTCTCCCGCTTAATCGAATATTACGCTTCACACACCAATTGTTAATACACATCCAACTACTATATACACAATGTTTTTATTGAATCAAACATTTGGAATTAATGTAAAATGTGTTACTAAGTAAAGATTTTTAAAAAAAGTAAATTTGAGAGTATATAGGTACTGGCTTCCAAGTATTCAAGTTGTTTGCAATACGTGCATTTAAATACAGTGAAACCCCTCTTAACGAACACCCCTCAGGTACGATGACCCCTCTGATATGTAATTATGGCCAAATAATAATTTCCCCTTGTATAATAAAAGTATGCATTTGAAACCCCCTGATAACGATCACCCCACTTTTACGGTCGAATGTTTTTGTCCCGCTGGTGTCCGCAAAAGGGAGGTTTTACTGTATTTTTTTTCTCTCTGTTGAGCCAATAGAAGGTGCTAACTTTCCTAATGAAAAGTAAATATCTTAGGTATTGTGATCATTGTAATCATTGGCGTACGCAAAGGGGGAAATTTGGGGTTCTAACCCCCGACCCCCGAGGGAAGATTATAGTGTTATTTTGCCGGAAAAAACGTAACCCCCCCCCCCCCACCCGAGAAAAAAAAATCTGAAAACCCCCTCGAGAAAATTCTGCGTACGCCTATGATTGTAATTAAAAATATAATTTTAATTTCATTTTTTTATGCCTG
The DNA here is from genome assembly GCF_987345545.1 of Pholcus phalangioides. Taxonomy (NCBI): domain Eukaryota; kingdom Metazoa; phylum Arthropoda; class Arachnida; order Araneae; family Pholcidae; genus Pholcus; species Pholcus phalangioides. Next base: position 28,350,379 of record NW_028301600.1, read on the forward strand.
ATTTATTGAAGAATCTTTATAAAAACTGATTCCTCATCAATTATAAATATACAAACTATGGGCCTACGACTTTGTAAAATGGCAATTGAATTCTTCCCCGCATAATCAGATATTGTATGTTGGAATCGTTGATATCCGATTAAGCGGAACCGACTGTATCTCAGCGAATATTGCACTTTGAAACATAATTTTTTTGTTGGCTTCACGAGAGACAGGGCAAAAACTTTCTCTATTTGGGTTTTGTTTTGGACAGGGTGTCCATATAAAAGTTTAATTTTTTTTTGTTATGTGAGACACTGTATTTTTATTCTCAAAACTGGTACAGGTCGATTTCTGAACACATTTTGATCATTTTTTGAATTGGAATCATACCTCTGCGACGAGCGGTTGATGAGGTAAAGACAGAATTAGGACTTACAGGACACTGCCCTGTGTATAACCCGAAAAGAAATTTAATGTTTTTTATCCTGATTTATACGTAGGAAAAACGGTAAGAATTGTTTAGTAAACACTTTAAAACGTGTCGTTTGATATCTCTAGCTCCATAGAAGTGATGAATATCCTAATCTTAACGCAACAACATCCGCTGAAATCCGTCATCGTAATTGCAGCTTTGTTAAGCTGCTAAAAGCTGAGGTCGCAAACAAATGATATGTAAAATTAGAATGACTATCAAGTAGAGTAATGTTAGTGTTTGTGTGCGAGAGAAGAAGAGGAAGAGTCAGAGAGAGAGGGGGATCAAAGATGAGATCTCATCAGGGGCTGCCTCGTCTAAGTTAATAGCGGTTAATTTATGCACAATCTTCTCCCTCTTGAGGCCTGCCTCATTACGTAAAATTCGAAACTAGGTGCGTTCTCTCGACGCCCAAAGTAATTACGCTGCTGCCCCCGACACGCAATTACGAATGAATATTAATCAGCACCTTACTCATTAATTAACTTATTCGTCTCGCGCCGGCGTTGATTAATATGCTTCTAAGGACGGATGGATGCATTGCGAGGCGTTTGACCTTTTGATAGTGAGCAGATATTACCTACTATTCACGTGAGTTCCCTTCCTGGGGATTTAACTCGTTATTTTATCTCTGTGAAAAGAAAATTATTCAACCAGTGTGTGCTACCAGCACTGACTTACGAAGCTGAAACATGGATACTTATAAGCAAAACGATACAAAGACTACAGACTGCATAAAGGAGCATGGAAATATGTATGCTAGACATCACAAGAGAGACAGAAATCGAATCACAGAGACAAACGCCACAGCAGGAAAAAATTCTCAACGAGGTCGCGCTGAAAGATGACCATAAAAATTATGGGGTGCAAAATGACAAAAATACAGCAACCTAAAAGAAGAGCAATTATTACGAAAAAAACTAAAAAAAATATGAGAATCTACAATACACTCGAAGATTTTTAACAACTGGCTTTTGCGAAGATGAATTTTTAGAGAGAAAATTCAGCTGCCTATGCGGGGAATCGAACCCACGTCCTTTCACTATCCGGGTGAACGCACTAGACTACAAAAAAAAAAAGGCAACGAATCTCTATCAATCTTTCCTTGAAGCTCGTGTGCCCTGAATTGGACCGTACATGGAAGGCCGGACCTGACTCAGGCCAAGTTCACAACTGCTGACGCTGCCACCAGATGGCGACGTATGAAATGATATAAATATCATTCACATATGGGCGTCCACCCGGAAAGTGAAAGAACGTGGGTTCGATTCCCCGCAAAGGCAGTTGGATTTTCTTTTTTACCCAAAGATTCATCTTCGCAACAGCCAGTTGTTAAATACCTTCGTATGATAGCGAATAGTAACGTCATCATTTCATATAATACAGTGCCCATAAAAAATTATAGTTGTCCAAGTATGGATAGCTTCTCGAGATTCACGCAGTTATGAGCATCCTTTTTTGTTTTTAAACGTGTCAAAAGTGTTAGAATTCACGACCCCCGGGGGTAAGGTATTCCATTTATTTACAACCCTATTGGAGAAAAATTACCTGCGACACTGCAACTTAGATTTATCTCTTACCAACCGATACTGGTGTCCCCTTGTCGAAGCAGTTGATTGACGGTGTAGTACTATAATAGCTTTAGTAATCGTCGCTCTCTATCAGTAAGAGAAAAAAATCGATGTCTCGAATACAGTGAAAAACGTGAAATTGGATTTCATGTTCTTGCAAATTAATTCAATTCATTGATTAAATACATTTTCATGTAAATACAATGATGGAAAGTCATTGGATTTATTCTCACAGCTTAAAATACATTTTGAAGGACTCGGCAAAACCCATCTAGCATCGATTGATCAGGCCTTTCCAAACATGGACGGAGATACGGAGGCGCATGGGGCCCAGCGTCATAGGTGGAGCTGACTGATCTAATGTATATGCGTATATATGAATTGACATTATCATCATCATGCTACCTCAGACTTTCGAGTCTATCTCCGCCTATGTTTCCAAACAATGTAAATTCAGTATATAAACTTTGTGTATTACATTTATTTTGTAATTTTAATTTCATATCTATGCAATAATCTATTTTCACGACTTGTCTTAACATCTCATGTTACCACAATTTCATTCGTATGCAAATAAAGAACCATTTGAGTTGTTAACACTAGAAAGACGGAAGGGGGTCTTTATGACCCTGCACGCTGTTTAAGCTTTCATATCTCTGCTGAGATTAAACCGAACCACCTGAAATTTCTAGACTTTTCCTGAATTAGCATGTTTTTACTGTATACCAAAGTTTTTCGTTATCTTTTTTAACAACGAAGATACGATGGGATATACCTAGAAAGACGGAAGGGGGTCATTTTGACCCTTCGTTATATCCCAGCACATTATGCGGTAAATACTAATGTCATCGTCACAATTGATTTCTAAGTAGGTTATAATCCTTCTGAAAATCTTTTTTTTTTGCATTTGACCTTCCGTATGACCTTTCTTTCCCCCCATTCTTATCTGCAAGTGTCCGTCAGCAGGTGTGTAATTTTTGGTTTTTGTCAAGCATTCTTTCCATATTATCCGATAAATTGTTTGTCCTGGGACGTAGAATATTTGAGTGTATGTGATCATTTCAAATGGTTTAGAATTACGGGAAAACATATTTTACTGAAGAAGAAATACTCTAGGAGTTCCAAAGATTAGATGGGAGAAATTCTGGAAGCAATGATGATGAAAGTGCAGAAGGGCATGAGATCTACCCTATGCCGAACTGTGGAGAAGCAAGTAGCGGTTCTGATGACGAAGATTTAAATCAAAATAAAATTTCTCCAATGGTGCATCAGTTGGTACAAAATAGAACGCCATTGAGAAATAAGAAACGTAAAATCGTGAGAAATGATACCTTGTCGGAAAAAAGACCCCAGAAACAGTTGCCTATGATGAAGAAACTAAATATGGAGTGCAAATGGTGCGATTACACACGACCAAGACTGGAAGTCGTCTCTGGCCAATGCATGTATTTTCTAACATTTTGGATATGTCAGCGATAAATGGATTTTGTACAAACAAGTGACAGGAAAAAGATCACTCGGAGAACTTACATATTGAAGTTATGTGAAGAACTCCGTGCTAAATTTTCAACTTGAAAACTACAAATCAAAATGCGATAATATGCAAAACACCTATTGATGGAGACAAAAAACGACAGAAATGCCAAGTGAGAAGGAACTACACTTCAATCTTGTACTCAATGCAAAAAACCAGTGTGCGGCAAATGTGTATGGAGAAAGGTGATTTGTACAGAATGCTTTGAGTGCTAGATAAAAACAAAATATATTAACAGGCCAGTGGTTTCACCCTTTGTTTTTTGTGTTATAATTCTATTTATGTTTTAAAAATGATACACCGTGATTTGAAACATTAAAGTATCCGAAAATTGCAAAAACTATGGGGGGTCATTTTGACCCTATCCCGTCTTTCTAGGTATACTGTCGCGATCCGTCTTTCTAGTGTTAATACGTACTGTGTAACACAATTTAAACAGGAAAGCCCCCCCCCCCCGTCCCCGATACGGTCACCCCTCTTTTACGGACAATACGGTTTGTATTTTCTGTCCCGCGAATGTCCGCAAAAGAGGGGTTTTTACTGTATTAATAAGTTATCTTTTCCGAGACAAGTTATTGGGCGTTATCTAATGTTAATGGGTAATGGGGAGAGAAGATTGCGGATATGTGTGTGTGTGTGAGTGCACAGAACACACAAGGGAAGGATGATACGCTGGGTGGCCAAAGCAGGTGCACGGGTGTAACCAATAACAGAAATTTCTATGAATGGAGCAGGTGAGCCCGAAAAATACCTGACCTCGGATAAAGCCCGCCTCCCTAAAAATACCCATCACTCCTCTTTTTTTTGTCGGTTAAGAAACAAGCTGTAATAATAAATGTTTTTTATATTTTATTTCTGGCTAACACTGTATTTTAAAGTGTTCCGTGTGACTCCCTTTCTCTCACTCCAGTGTTTTTTTTTTTTTTTGTCTGAATCGTTGTACACCCTCTATTGTTGGTAAGCGACAAAAACCAATTGAGGAGAAAACTAAATAGTATCTCATGTGTCCCATTTTTCTCATTATTCTCTTTTATTTACCGACGTTTCATTGAGGGTAATTTACTCATGAATATGATTAAGGGCGTGATTGAAAATAAAATGTCGTTGATATAATGTGAATTCTTTTGACGATTGTGTTCCTTTTCGTGTGGACATAGGGCAAGAGTGCTCAACCTTTAGGACAGTGCGGGCCACTTCATGAATTTGAAAACGTGTCTCGCGGGGTCACTTCATGAATTCGAAAACGTGTCTCGTGCGGGCCACTTCATGAATTCGAAAACGTGTCTCGCGGGGTCACTTCATGAATTCGAAAACGTGTCTCGTGCGGGCCACTTCATGAATTCGAAAACGTGTCTCGCGGGCTACTTCATTAATTTGAAAACGTGTCTCGCGGGCTACTTCATTAATTTGAAAACGTGTCTCGCGGGTCACTTCATGAATTTGAAAACGTGTCTCGCGGCCACTTCATTAATTTGAAAACGTGTCTCACGCAGGCCACTTAAGTGACCTGAAACAATACCGCGGGTCACCTAAGTGATCTCGAAACGTGCCACGGAACGCTTGAGTGATCTCGAAACGTGCCACGGAACGCTTGAGTGATCTCGAAACGTGCCACGGAACGCTTGAGTGATCTGGAACTGTGCCGCGGGTTACTTAAGTCAAATGTTTGTCACCTGTGGCTCCCTTGCTCAATTCGTGATTTATCTGCGGCTACCCCGAAGAGTGTTCAGTAGGTGTTTTCACTTATAAAGGAACCTAAGCATAAAGTCACACAAAAATAAATGTCTCCAGATCATCGCTAAATAAGGTTGTTGGTGACTAAGGTTGGCGACGCGCACTTTGCGAAACACGTTTTTATATAACACGTGATCTGAAACTATCTCGCGGGTTACTTAAGTAATCTGTCAATATGCTGCGGGTCACTCAAGTGATCTGGAAACGTGCTTAGAGCCACTTAAGTGATCTGGAAACGTGCTTAGAGCCACTTAAGTGATCGCGTTGCAGTTTCACGCCACATAAGTGATCGCGGTGCAGTTTCACATCACTTAAGTGATCCATAAATGTTCTACGGGTCCCTTTAGTGATCTGGAAATGTACCGCGGGTAACTTGAGTGAGATGCGGAATTACACTGGAGGCCGCTTAAGTGCTCTGGAACTGTGTCAATCACTTAAATGATCAGTAAATATGCAGCGTGTCACTTAAGTGATTTGGAACTGTGTCACGGGTTACTCAAGTGATCTGTAAATCAATCAAAAAAGACCACTTTAGTGGTCTGGGAATGTGATTCTGGCAACTTAAGTGATGTGAAACAGCAACATGAGTCACTCAAGTGATCAGTGAATGTGCTGTGGGTCCCTTAAGTGATCTGGTAATGTACCGCTCTTAGTTCATTTTTACAAAATTAGGCTTTAGGTCGCGGGCCACATCAGATGGCTCTGAGGACCGCATTTAACCCGCAGGTCATAGGTTGGGCATGTATGACATAGGGATTACTATTATCAACATAAACGAGAAATATCGTATTTTATGTAAATTTAGTACGTCAACTAGACCTATGTACGAAATGTTTAGTGCGTTCCCACTTTTAGAGCATGGTTTAACAGCCCGCCTAAACAAGTTCGTGCCCCCTAGGCCCGAATAGTTTTAGGACCCCCCTCCCCATTAAAAGTCATCACTGATTCGTGGCCTCGTGGACCACCCTTTATAGAAGCACGTTTTATCTCACGATACACGCTGAACCCATCTTAAAATAGGTTACCTTATATGTATACATACGCAAAAAAGTGTCCTGAATATTTTTCGAATCATGAGCATGGTCTACGTCCATCATCAGTGGAAGAGAGAGCACTCGCACATGACACATCTTAGCATCGAGCACTCTTGTGTGCTTCAACGAACACTGAAGGGCTCACGAGCAACATTGAAGATACTCAGTCTAGGATGCCGTGAACCACTGATTGGGATACATCGCTCAAGTTTAGTCCCCTTTACCATTATAATTGCTGCGTGATAATTACTCTGTTTTTGGGTTGCTGTATTTGACATCTATATATTTTTTTTGGGCACATTTTTTTTCAGCCACCCCGTTGGACTTTTTGCTTGTTGTGGCTTTTGTATTTATATTAGTGTATGTTACTGCCTAAAGTTGGCCACTTCGCGAACTGGCCGGCCCAGTTGATCCAGCCAATGTCCGAAATTCTGACTGTCGCCGGGTTTTGGCCACCCCTATATGTCGATCCCTGTACATCCCTATATATGGATCACCAAGATTTCGATATTCAGATTACTTTGATCGTTAGGGTTGCCATAGCTAACTATAATAATTATGGTTTGCTATGGCAAATTATAAATGGCCATAATTATCACAAAAAAAAAAAAAAACGCCAACGCGATGATGACCCCGGATCATAAGGATCAATATAGGGATCGATAGCCGGCGAAAAAACTAATTTCGGTCATTGGCCGGCCAGTTCGCGAAGTGACCAACTTCAGGCTTTGACACTACATATATACTACTGGGAGAAAGGGCTTAGCGTCCTATTGAATGAGTTAAAATTAGAATTTAGATGGTCCAGAACAATGCTCTTCGGGAATTGAACTATTCACAAAAATCAAGGCTCAGCAATGGCTCCAAATGAGTTTGCTTTTTAAGTCTCGCTTCCCTAACTTTTTTAGCATGTTTTGAAAGACTGATGAATCAACCAACGGGGATTTTCAACAGATCGGAGAACTTTATGGAGGTTAAAACTTTTTACTGCAAAAAATATATAATATCTGCTAAAGGGAGGGTTAAACCCATCCCCTCCAGATTTTGTTAAAACAACAAATTAATAAACAAATGATTTTTATGATATTAATTAGTAAACTTCAATAATTGAGAACCTTCTAATATCAATACTATTTCTGATATTAAATGCCTTATAATTTACTTAAATTGCCCATATGTTTACGATAATCGAATCTCGGGAAATTTCCTTTATCCGGGATTGAGCACTTGTTAATTTCCGCTTTCCCGGGATCGAAGGAAAAATCCAGGAAACGGTAATCTCTCTGGTAGTGGTTTCATAAACAAAATGTCAATGTATTTCTATCAATGTACCCTATTTATGTTGGAATCCTACAGAATGCCCATTAATAGGCAAATTATGAATAAAATATTAATTATTATTATGGGTTCATGTGATCATGAATGAGTTAAAGGTTATCGAAAAAGGAATGTCTACACTCGAGTGGAGAGAGAGAGACTGTGGGAATTTTCCTCCACTCTTTCAGGATGTTTCGATATTATAAATAAACATTTATTGTAGATAACCATTTCGCGTAAGAATGTTTAGTAAAGTAAAAAATGTCTGTCATATATCCATTTAAAGGCGTTAATGGCATAAACACGGTATCATCTCGAATTTGGAGACGAAGTGCCGAACTGTGTATACCGATGCTGTTAAAATCACAATAGATCCGGATCCAGCACAAACCTGAAGATTGTCAGCCATAATAATCAGGTAGATTGTTTGTACAGCACCACTACTATTATCACGGACATCAACAAATGCAAACGCTGTCTGTCATTATTAAACGCCTACTGGAAAACAGCGGTCAACAAGTTATGAGCGGTGTGGCGGCAGCAGCAGAGCAACAAGCGAAGCGCAAATGCCATCAAATAGAGAGAGATACGCTCGGCTGACGCCATATAACCAACTCACAAATTTCACGGCGTGCAAATAACACGTATTTGTGCTCCGAGAGATTAGAGCAACCATATACAACTACAAAAGTTACCATCGCATTGTCCATCATGAGAAGTGGGCAAGTGTACAGGTTTAAAACCAACTCGCATTAATAACGCTTTTCACACGAAACGACCCCGTAAATAGAGATACCTATACGAATTAAACATTGCGAAACCTCGCTACACCGATGCCCGATGCAACAATAAATATCTCTACAACAGCGTTTCTCAACCTATAGTACGCGATGATGACACAGGTGTTCCTTCCGCATGCAGACCTGGTAATTGAATTCCAACTGAACGAAAAAATTATTTAATCATTATTATATTGGTTATTCATGGTTTAAAATAGAAAATTAGACCTTCGTTCTTAGGGTCATGGACTCCTCAAGGGTAGGGCTGACGGGGATCAAGCTCGGGACCAGAGACAAATATCTCATTATATTTGTTTTTTCACACTATAAATTCACTATAGAGAGGACCCGTCAAAGATCGCAGCCTAGGGCCCCGGACTAAGATGTGGGTGGGCCATGCTCAGGGTAACCATATATCAACGAGATCCTAAATATGGGATATAATTGTAGGCAAAAAATGCAATTTACGACTAAATTGCTAATTATTGCCGAAATTACTGAAGGACATAGAAGTCAACGGTTGCATCAAATCGCAGTAAACAAGAATTTATTTCAATAGAAAAATATTCAGCATGATTTGGTTGACCATATTTCATTCAGAAAAATGCGGGAAATCGGAAGCTTAAATGCGGTAAAATACGGAAAACATCGACGATTTTCACCAAAAACGTTGAAGTAAGTCGGCAAAATCGCCATTTGTTGCTTAAAAATCAATCAATGGGTAATGAAGAATCACTGGAAATTGTAGTGAACTGAGAAGAAATTCACGGAAAACTTTAATCTATACAAATATAGTTACATGAATATTCATATTTACAGTCACAATTGTTATAATACAATTCTAGAATAGATGTAAGTAATTCCAGAATGGATGAAAATTTAGAATCGATGAAAATTTAGAATCGATGAAAGAAATAATTTAAAAATTGGTGAAAGTCTTCAATAAACCGTCCCCCGTTCAATTCGGGGCTCTGGGTCCATTTGGCCCTGAACTACGAACAAAAATACATTTGGTCACCTGAAGCAAACATCTACAATAATTCTCTGTGCGATCCCTCTTAAATTTGTTCTAAAAAAGGGGGCTAATTTAGTGATTTTTTTTGATGACGTATAAATTTCTTCACTTTTACTACCGTGAGTGCGGGTGCCCCCAAAGCATGGGGGCCTGTTCCTTGTAAGTTCAGGCCCTGGGCAAATATGAACTTTTGGGCCCTTCCATATAATGTTAAGGCAGAGGCTTACGTAGGAAGGGGAAGGGTTAGGTTATGGGCTGGGCCTAAAATACAAAAGGAGGCTAATTTTGGGACCCTGGGTACGTACAACGTTTGTTCCATGCGAGAAACAGGTTGTACAATCACACAGCGCCTAAGGGCGGCTCTAGATTTACCACAGACACGATCAACAAAAAATATATTAATTTCGTTAATTTTTCGATTAGGAAATGATCAGAATTTCCCAACTACTACTAATAATCAAAAACACAAAAAGAGCTTAATCTAAAAATTCTTCATATTACACTTTATTTACAATATACATAATACGACACATTCTTATTTATATAAACAACAGATTTCCCAAACAAAAAAGTATATTTCCAATTGCTTGACTGTACTAAATTTACATTAAGAAATGATTGTGGTATACCATATACTGATGGCATGAAATAATCACCACACGGCGTTAAAACTTCACCCTCATCATGGTCATTATTTGCCCATTGATTGCACACGCTTTGATAAAACAACATTCCGCTATCATTTTCAGTATTATTTTGCCTGTCTTTACAGAAAAAAAACCAACATCATTTTATATTCATTTAATAGTTTATTTACAAATAAATTACAACAATTGCAAAGCACACACTGGGTGGAAAATATTAAAAAAAAAACTTTTATGTACAGGGGATCCCACTTATAAGGTTTTCAAAAAAAAAAAAACAGTAATGAAAAACGTTTTTCCGTAAATTTTAGTGAAAAAATAGCGTTTTCCAAGGCGGAAAAACGCTTTAAACGGGAAATCTTAATGAGGATTATAGTTGGAGTAAGGACTACGAAAATATGTCGTATCAAGTGGGAAAACGTTACAAGCGGGATCGACTGTACCATTTTTTGGACTTTCGTTCAAATATTGAATTTGGGCCTAAATTAAATAAAAATGACGATTATGTGCATTATTTTTAGAAACAAAATTTCAATAAAAATTATATTTTTGTGTTAAAAAAACTAATTTGGAAAAAAATTTAAACTTTACTATATCTTTTTTTCCCACTAAACTCAAGGTTTGTTTCTCAACGCTATCTCTCTGAATATACGTATACATATACACATTCATATATATATATAATATTTATAAATTTATACACATATCAACAATAGCTTGGCTAATTAAGCTTGAAAAATTTCTAATTATTATGGCACGAAGAAATCAATGAATAATAAATGACCAAATTGCAATTAAGACTGAAGAAAATGTTTTTTTTAGCATAATCGATTCAGTGATTCCAAACTTTTATTGTTTCATGCTACTCTCACGGCATTACTGATAACGAATTATAATTTCAAATATCTAGGAGAGTGCCCTAGCCAGATCCCTAGTGACACTTCAAAATGCCATGACACACCGGTTGGGAATAGGAACCACTGTCTTAACTGCTAATTTGAATATAAATGAATCCCCTTTAAGGTCTCGCGACATCTTAAAATGCCACGGCACATCATTTTGGAATCACTGATGTAGACCTATAGGAAAAATTAAGTAATATACAGTGTATTCGAGCCAGAGAATATCATAAAAATTCATTGCGTTGTTATTCCTATCGCAAAATTATTAATTAGCTATCAGACGAAATTATATTATTTTTATGATCTGATTTACGGTAATAATTAACGTCTTTAATAACAGTTTTCGGAGAAAGTGTTTATATGGAAATGAATTTTTTTTATTATATATCATAATTATTATTTATGTCAAAATACTTAATATGTTTTCTAGCATTTCAAGAGATGTTTTATTATTGTTATTATACGATTTCTTTCATAAACGCACCGCCTGGTCATTTATTCTCATCTTAAATCAATGCAAATGGAAGGAAAGAAAAACACCAGGATATATTCCATTTAGGTAATGGCTATCGTATTTAGCTATTTAATCAGTGTTCGATTCCAAAACTTGAAACATTACTAATGCGTGTCCTAGATTCAATGATTGCTTCGGGTGTGGTTGAAATTCTTTAGACAAAATAGCTAGAAGAAATGCGAACGGTTTGTTTTTAATTATTTATTTATTTTTATCACTATTCTTTAATCATTGTTTTTTAATTATTAAAATTATTAATATTTTCTTTTATCGACCAAACTTCTATCATATATGCTAATGAGTCTTCAAGGGGAAGAGAAATAAGTAGAATCTTACCTGAAGAATAAAAACAAACGTATCTTCTATGATGGTTTCAATTATGTATGATATGCAACCAGATGTGATATTTAGATAGTATCAAAATAACATAATCAAATGATTTTCAACGATCAAGTTTTTCAAGGAATATTTTTAAAAAAAAAATTCACATGTTCTCACACAAAATCATTTCCAATGCAACTGGTATTGATACTTACTTTTATATTAAGAGTAAATGCTATTTAAGATGTATCCAGCAAGAAAATAGCTTACAATAGTAACATAAAGATGTTCTGATCTCGCTATACATGTCCAAAAAAATAATATTTTTTTTTTACCTTGAATAATATTAGAACTAAGCCAAGACCGGAACAATAAGTTGTTTTCAATCTATGACGGTAATTGAAATGAATGCTGAATCCAGTTTATAATACTTTTATAAAGTTCATTGTTACTGGAAAAGGAATTGAAAAAATAACACAAAAACATTGATTTCATGGCACGAAACAAAGAATCCATCACTCCATTACGTTTCGAGAAGCAATGAAAACTCGTTACATTTTTCGTGAGTTTCCATCTAGTTATAAAAGAAATGAAAAAAAGTGCAATTAGTCTTTTTTTTCTTAGTTTTTAATTAACGCGTATATATCACGTCCATCTCACTATAAGTGAAGTTCTAGTTTTGGCACTAATAGGCGAAAATAAAAAAACAAAAAGGAAACGAGAAGAAACAAGGATTACAAATGCACTTCTAGGCTTTGACGTGTGGACACACATTGATGAAACTAAACGTATTTTCCTATCGAACACATGTAACTAATGTTTTATATCTCGCACAATGGCGCGCCAGGAATGTACTCATTAATTGGCACCACTTTGAATACCTTTTGAAGTTGGCTAAAGCGATGAACGTCACTTACTGTGGTTGTCTGTTGATAATAGTTTGAGACATTTATCCATTATGAAGTCTGTTTTATTGAGTCTGTCTGTCTGTTGTGTTCACCGGAATTTGAAAAATCGCATCTCCCGGTTTCCTTATATTTTTTATATAATAGGAAAGACTTACCTCTGTGGAAGTCAGTTCAAAATCGTCTTTTTAGACTATGAGACTATACAAGGTTCTAATACAAACCTTCGAGATTCCATGAGTACAAAAATACTGCGCAATTTTGTCTTTTCGTAGGAATAGTTAGGATCATAACAAAGCAAGCTCTGGGATTATAGATTTAGGTGAAGATATAAATCGTTATTTTTAGAACTAATTGGCGAGATTTTTCTAAAATATGAACGTCATCTTAAAAAAAATTGTGTGGAATAAAAATTTAAAGAGAATAGATTACAATTAACAAATTTGAAAATGAATTTATGGATGATTATTTCGTTGCTGATGCGGAAATTTTAAGCCTGCCGATAGTATAATATTTAAATTTTCAACAGTACTATACGCTTTGCGGTTTCTTTCATTGGATTAACTTCAGTTAGTCATCATTTGGCACTGGTTTGCTTTGGCACTATTCCCTATGAGAACTTCGCATCATCTCGTTATCTAAGGGCCAACCTAGGATGAATCTAAGAAGATCTAAACATTTGAAATATTGATGACTAAAAAAAACACAGGGCGAAATATATTCAGGATTTACCGGGGTTAATTTAGAATGAATTTATCAGATATTAAAGTCGAGGTACTTTCAAGCTATTCTTGGAGACAATAAAGACTAGAGCTCCTATTTATGTGGAGAGAAATAATTGTGTTATTCTCATATTTTTGTAATGAGATCAATATTCCTATTGAAGAAACGATGGGTTATTTTTTTTCACAATGGGCAATTATTTGACGCATTTATGAAAGACAAGAAATAAGCTCGATCCGTGATCGTTTCCGATTAATTGGTTAATATAAAAGTCCTCCGCCTCGGGTGACATATAGCACAGATTAATTCCACCGAATTAATTTCATATGGCTGATTTTTATATATAATTTAGAAATGATTTAATAAGTTTTTTAACTGATTTTGAATGTAACTATACTGAATGTATGTTTTCCAAATAATTTGAATGTATATCGCATTATCAGAACTCATGGAATTCGAGACAGTATGTACTCTTTAACATGAGTCGATGCTTTCAATTAGGATGGTAATGATGACGATATTCTCATGGAATCACATGCAGATAATTGTTTACAGTTGATGTGTATGATGTAACTCATCGTTCGAAAAAAAAACAAAACTGATCAGTGTCACGAACATCACTGGACAGACAGTGTTGGTTCGCTGATCTGAGTATCAACGACAATTTATGACATAGACCTACGCTTCGACAATTTCACTGCTTATGAGTGTTGTCTTTCAGCATATAGGAGCTGTCAGAGATGTCGGTGGTTGCAGGTAAGGAGGTCGATCTGCAGAGTGATGAGATACAGTTGATGATGCGGCGGCTGCAGCGGCCGCAGCTGCAGCGTGTGCAGCAGCTGATGTGCTTTCCGAAGACCATGGTTGTAGGTTCTGGAGGGCGTGCAGAGAAGCGTTGCTTAAGCACAGTGGATCTCTTGTTGGCTCGTACATGGATTTACTGACCACTTCGGCATGTAAGGACATCATCAAGCGATTCGCGGCCTGCCGCTCCGCTTCTCGTTCTTCTGCCGTTTGACGCCTGAAATGAATTCGAAAAACATGAGTTCCGATTGTCACTCCACTAAAAGAAAAAAAAATGAGAGTTTTACGCTCGGGACACACAAAAACATTCGAAGTGATGAAAGAAATAGCAATCCCACGTGAAATTGAAAAAAAAATTACGTATTTTTTACAAAGTTGTTTAATACATAATTCAAATATTTCATTGGTGTTGGTTAAAATAATATCCAAAAAATATATATTGTTATCAATTTTCTATTACAAAGTTTTTGATTCATATATATATTTGCATGCATAGAGATAATATATTTCTTTCTGATGGAATAAACATTTCGTTTCTTTGACCAAATTGATGGTAAATCGATATTTCAATCCTGAAGGAAATGAATACGTTTTTCGTATCCTTTCCTCAAATTCACGTGCACTTAAAATAGCCTTCACTGTTTATCAGTGGCTTTTGCTGGAAAGTATAACAAGTTTTAGTCAGAATAGGAAGTTAGTGTAAAAATGTATGCATTCTGTTAAGAGGATGTATTAAGCTTATCAAGAACAACGCAAAAACCACCTAGCAGTCGAGTAGGCTAGTTAGCACATATACTGTACTTAAGATTCGAAACATCTTGATTCGATTCAATCTTTCATTGGGAATCAATCTTTCGTGCAGTTTGAAAGCAAATCCACACACATCTATCTACAAGTACATTAGATCATTGGCTCAATATTATACGATCGCCATGGACCATATAAGTTCTAATTCGGCCTTTATCTTATCAACCATACCTCTGCGAGAAACGGTTGTAATTTAAAATATGCTCAAAATATGTACAGAAATCCTTCTGCACCAGTTTCAAGAATGAAAATACAGTGTGTCATAAAATAAAAAAATCTAAATTTTTATATGGGAAAGAACATAATAAATGCAGGAAAGAAGCGTTGCCCGTTAGTTTATGCTGCTGTTTCCCAACTTTTCTCCGATTATTAAGTTCAAATATATCAGCGAACATTGCTGTTAAAACTTGAAGGGTTTTTTTTCGGTGGGTTCAGAACAGACAAGGCAACAACTTTCTCATTGAGCGTTAGAGAAGGGGGGGGGAGTATAAAATATAGACTTTTTTTTATTTTGTGACACTATATTTCACTCTCAAAACTGCTACAAGGTGACTTCTGAACACATTTTAGGCATTTTTTAACCTGTCGTAGTGTCTACGACGTACGATTGATGAGATAAAGTAATCGGGACTTATAGGACACTCTATATATAATATATGTAGTACATACATAATCACATATAATATATTAATGATTTCACAAAATTGCACCGTACTTTAATCATTCTAATTGGCTTTTTAATAAGACTAGAATTGTGAAGATGCAAAATGAATCAGAAAGATGTATCGTATCCAAAATTTCTTAAAGAAAAGTCATCCTCGAGATACGGGAAACTTCCAGGAACGAATCAAACTTTTAATTAAAAGTATCACAGTAATCAGTATTTTTTGTAAGAAGGGGGAAAGATCCCACATCCATTGGATTAAATTTCATTTGTGTTTGTCTGAAGAAAAATAATTTCAAATAATCAGTAAACACCACAGTTTCGAAACTAGTTAGTGTACACAATCGAAGAAGACCCATTCTTAACAACAGTTATATTAGACAATGCCAGCTTTTAGTTTTTTTTAACTTGTTGCGTTCGAAATTGGTTTACTTTGACCTTGACCTTTAATAAGCGAGTCCACAATCACAGGGTGCATGTGCACAATTCACATTGCGCTTTGTTATTTCCCTGTTCTTCAATGGACATGCACTTGATGGATTACATGCAAAAGGAATAAGAGTAGGTATTCTTTTTGTTTCTTTCTTCAAGACACGAAACCCTCGCATCAGATCTTTAAGACGTATAATTTGATGACTCGGTTGCTTTTCAATTTCCTCAAAACTCACAACACATTGTATCTGTATGATTGCCGGATGAATGCTCTTGGTTATTCTTAAAGGCGGGAAAAAGACTGACGTTAACCATTAGTTTCTCTTCCTTTCTTTTTTTCTTATATACAATAATTGTTATCACATTCACAAACCGCTTCGAAATGTCAATTCACGTTATTACCTGATTGAAAAAAAAATGCGTTTTTCAAAGCTCCAGTTCTAACAGTGGTTTCTCTCCATTTCTTTTGTTTGAGGAACCCTTGAATTGTTGGTTAAATATCCGTTATCTTGCTGGGGGAAATACAGACAGGGTGTCAAACTATATGTTCAACATGAAATAAATATGCATTTAAAAAATGAAAATATTGTCTTACATGTGTGAGCATTTGCTTTTTTTCCTTTGTCGTTTCACATTCATTCCACGTATATGAAGCCCATTTCGATGAGAACGTACAGTTCAATTCAAGGCAATACGGGCACGGGTTAGTTGCACTTTGAAATAGCTGTTATTGCCGAACTGCACCACTGTCCTACAACTCCTTCCCTAACTCCATACTGGGTATTTTGTCAGGTGAAATTCGCCTATCCATTTTATTCACATAATTTGTAAAGGATGCAATTTACTCCCATTGAGAAATACATTGCGAGACTGTCCACAACAGGCAAGAGCCTAGCAAGGTGGACACAAAGTGGACCCAAAACGGTTGTTCCTCTGCTTTTACGTTTTTGCTAGGACTTTCAAATAAAAGATGGTAGTAGTCACAGTCTTTCTAAACGGTTAAAGACAATATTTAGTATTGTAGCGAAATTTAAACAAAAATAAACAACTTGTTCGTAGCCTTTAAAAGAATTTCATTTTGTAGTGGTGAAAGTTTTGAAAATATTTTCATAAATCATCAAGACCATAATCTTTTTTTATGGGCAATGTATTTTATATATATATATATATATATATATATATATATAATTTTTTTTTTTTTTTTTTTTGTTGAGATTTATGCTTTTTGTATTGGGTTGCTGTATTTTGTTGACATTACATTTGACATTCATATTTTTATGGGCATCTTTTTTTTCAGCCAACTCCTTGGGCATTTGCCTGCTGTAGCCTTTGTTTTTGTATTTGTATCAAATGGTCATAAACATTAATTATACATTGTGCTACATTTCACGAGTTATGCCGACTTTTTCGTTTTACAGCGCCACCTGTCAGTAGAATCAGAAAAAAATCAAATAAAAAAAAGAAAAAGAAACTCTAGGCCATGATAAGTATTTAAGTGCAAACTGCACGTTTGCATGTGAATTGGTTGATTTGTTATTAATTTTTAAAATGTGTCCAGGACTTCACGGCCACCCTCTATTATTCTTTGTTACAAATTTTTGTTTTTTTTATATTTTCACTTCTGGGTCGTCTTGGGGAGGGGTGGCACCAGTCTCCGTGCTCAGCCCTCCATGTACGCCTCTGTAACCTCCCCCATATGAAGACTATTGAATGGGTAAGTCTATTTAATGGTCATCACGAATGTGTGTGGTTTTCCATGCTTTCCCATGCGCAAAAATCACCAATATTTAAAGAACATTTGAAATTTTCTTTATCCGTCAAAAAACCGTTTTCAGAGAGAAACGTGCATCATAAAAAAGGTGCCATGGACTAACTGCATGCAATCACTATACTGAAAATATGTGACATACAGGGTGATTCATGAAAGGGACCTATAGAATTTCCAGATGTGAAAAAATTACAGATGAAGACACAGACAACATTGAAAGAACGTGGTTTTCCATGCTTTCATATGGGAAAAATCCCTAATATTTAAGGAACATTTTCAACACAATATTTTTTAACCGACAAAAAACAATTTCCAGAAAAGAGTATATGATAGGAAACCTGTAATGGGCTGCATGACATCATCTTGTATTAAAACTATATGACATACAGGATGATTCATAAAGAAGCATAGCCTATAGTTTCGAAAGCTTGAAACGGTAACAGATGACGACGTGGACGATTGTGAAAAGGAACATGATTTTCCATGCTTTCCAAAGTGAAGTGAAAAATCACAATATTTAAGGAACATTCAAAAGTTTCTTTATCTGACAAAAAAACACCTTCGAGAAAAGAGTAGGCCTACTAGCTACAACATATGATAAGACATCTGCCATGGGATGCATGTCAGCCCCTTTTATTCAAAATTTATGATACAGAGTGATTCATAATAAAGTATAGCCTACAGTTTCCATTTGCTATGTAACAATAATAGATGACGACATGGACAACTGGAAAGAACGTGGTTTCCCATGATTTCATACGAAAAAATCACCAATATTTAGGGAACATTCGAAATTTGCATTATCTGACAAAAATAGTTTTCAGAAAAAAGTATATGATAAGAAATTAGCCATGGGCTACATGCCATCACCGTATATTGAGAATATATCATATGAAGGGAGCTTTATGAAGTAAAACTTAAAATATATGATATACAGGGTGATTAATAAATAATTATAAATTTGCCAGATAGGCCTACTGCAGAATATTAACAGATGAAGAAACGGACAAGTGTGAAAGAAAGTGCTTCCTTATGCAAAAAATCACCAATCAGTAATAAATGAAGACACGAACAACTGTAGAAGAATGTGGTTTCTTATGCATAAAATCACCAATATTCAAGGAACAACTGAAATTATCTTTATCTGAGAAAAAACAGTTTTCAGAAAAGAGTAGGCCTATATAATATGAAACCTATAATGGACTGCATGGCCTCACCATATATTGAGAATAAATTATACGCAGTGTGACTGATGAAAAAGTACACAGTTTCCGGATGCTGTAAAGCAGTTACAGATGGTCACACGGACAACTGTGAATGAATTTGGTTTCCTATGCCAAAAATCACCAATATTTAAGGAACATTCAAAAGCTTCTTTATCTGACATTAAACAATTTTTAGAAGGGAAAAAAAGATAAGAAACCTGTGTGCCACGGGCAGCATGCCTTCACAATATATTAAAATTATTTGATATACAGGGGGATTCACATAAAGAAGTATAGTTTCCTGATGCTTGAAACAGTAACAAATGACAACATGGACAATTTTGAAAGAACGTGGTTTTCCAAGCTTTCCTATGTGAAAATAACCAATATTTAAGGAACATTCAACTTGCGTGTCACATTCCATATGAATAAAATACTCTCCAGAAAAGAATACGTCTACTGTATATGATAAAAAAACCTACCATGGGATGCATGCCAGCACCATATTTTAAAATTTACGATATACAGGGAGATTCATAAAGAAGTATGCAGTTTCCAGGTGCTGTGTAACAGTAACAGGATGACGATATGGACAACTATGAAAGAATGTGGTTTTCCATGATTTTAAATGCGAAAAATCACCAATATTTAAGGAACATTTGAAATTTTCTTGACAAAAAACATTTTCAGAAAAAGTGTATATGATAAGAAACCAGTCACATGGTCTGCATGCCATCACCATGTGTTAAAAATAACTGATATACAGGGTGATTCATGAAGAAGTATACAGTTTCCTGGGGCGACCAACGATAGATGGTGCCTTCATTTCCCATCAACACCACTGGTTGGAAATTTCAGTGTAATGATATATGACCGGAGTTGGTGTGCGGTATGATAGTAACGTAACAGTTGACGTCTTCCCCGGTAACAGTGACGTTTTCCTGGTTGAAATCCAGAGAAGAATATAGATAAGATATTTTCCATATATATATATAATGAGCTTGAGACGACCACCGGTAGATGGTGCCTTCGTTTCCAATCCAACTCATTAATGGCAATAAATTGCGATATAGCGATATGACCAGAGTTGGTGGTTGTTGCAGTTGTAACAGTTGACGACAGCTGTGAAAGAATGTGATTTCCCATGCTTTCATGCGCAAAAATGAGAAATATTTAAGGAACATTCGAAATTTTCTTTATCTGACAAAAAATAGTTTCCTTAAAAGAGCATATATATCATAAGAAACCTGTCAGGTGGGCTGCTTCCAGTCATACCACGTATTAAAAATATACAGAGAGATTCAGAAAGAGAGAGAGAGAGAGAGAACTATATACGGTGTTCCAGATTCTGTGAAACAGTAACAGATGGAGACACAAATGCGAAAGTATTTGGTTTCCTATGCGAAAAATCACCAATATTTAATTAACATGTAAAAGTTTCTTTATGGGACAAAAAACAATTTATAGAAAAAAAATGTGATAAGAAACTTGCCATGGGTTTCATGCCCTCACCCATATTATAGATATTTTATATATACGGTGATTCACGGACGACTGTGCAAAAACGGGGTATCCCATGGTTTTATACGGGAAAAATCACCAATTTTTAAGGAACATTCAGAAGTTTGCTTATCTAATACAAAACTGTTTGTAGAAAAAGGAATGTGATAAGAAACTTGTCACGGGATGTATGCCATCACAATGTATTAAAAATATATGATACATATTGTGATTCATAAAAAAAGTACACAGATGCTTGATACAGAATCAGATGAAGACACTAACAATTAGTTTCCCATGCTTTCTTCGGTGAAAATTCACCAACATTTAAGGAAATTTCAATTTTCTTTATCTGATAAAAAGCAGTTTTTAGGAAAGAGTAGGTCCATATTGTACTTGCCAACTACTACAAAATTTCCGCAGTTTCCACGGATTTCTACCATAAAATACGGAACTACGGCAAATCGCGAAGAACCACAGCAATCTAGTTTTTTAGAAACTTCCTTTGTTCAAGAATTTCTTTGAATTCCATTATCTTATCGAGTACAAAATAACGTCACGCAAAGAAGAAATATGAAATTAATAATAAATCAGCCAATTGACTTAAAAAGTCGTGGTTTGCACTGAGATAACTTGTCATGGCCTAGAGTTCTTTTTGATAAATAAAAGAAAATTCAAAATTCACTCTCAGATAGCATTGTATTCTATGACTGGAATGCCCTCGCCATGCAATTAAAATATATGATATACAGGGTGATTCATAAAAAATTATAAATTTGCCAGAGACTGCAGAATATTAACAGATGAAGAAACGGAAAAGTGTGAAAGAAAGTGCTTCCTATGCGAAAAATAACCAATTTTTGCACACTGAAACTGTAGAAGAATATGGTTTTCTATGCGAAAAATCACCAATATTCAAGAAACAATTGAAATTTTCTTTAGCTGAGAAAAAATAGTTTTCAGAAAAGTGTAGGCCTATATAATGTGAAACCCGTCATGGACTACATACCATCACCGTATATTGAGAATAAATGATATACAGGGTGATTGATGAAGAAGTACACTGTTTCCGGATGTTGTAAAGCAGTAACAGATGAAGACACGGACAACTGTGAATGAATTTGGTTTCCTATGCCAAAAATCACCAATATTTAAGGAACATTCAAAAGCTTCTTTATCTGACATTAAACAATTTTTAGAAGGGAAAAAAGATAAGAAACCTGTGTGCCACGGGCAGCATGCCTTCACAATATATTAAAATTATTTGATATACAGGGGGGATTCACATAAAGAAGTATAGTTTCCTGATTCTTGAAACAGTAACAAATGACAACATGGACAATTTTGAAAGAACGTGGTTTTTCATGCTTTCCTATGTGAAAAAATCATCAATATTTAAGGACCATTCCAAAGCCACTTCATCTGAATAAAACACTTTCCAGAAAAGAGTAGCCTACACTTACTGTATATTTTAAGAAAACTTGCATGGTATTGATGATATACAGGGTGATTCATAAAGAAGTTCAGGTGCCGTGTAATAGTAACAGGATGACGACATGGACAACTGTTAAAGAATTTGGTTTGTCATGCTTTCATATGCGAAAAATCACCAATATTTAAGGTACATTTGAAATTTTCTTTACCTGACAAAAAAAAACCATTATTCTGAAAGGAGTAGGCCTACTGTAGGCTTATATGATAAGAAACCAGTCTCATGGTCTGCATGCCATCACTATGTATTAAAAGTAACTGATGTATAGGGTGATTCATGGAGAAGTATACAGTTTCCAGGTGTGTGTCACGGTAACAGGATGATGACATGTACAACTGTGAAAGAATGTGGTTTCCCATGCTTTCATTTACAAAAATCACCAATGTATAAGGAACACTCGAAATTTGCTTTATCTGAGAGAAAATAGTTTCAGAAAAAGTATATGATAAGAAACTATAGCCATGGGCTGCATGCCATCACCATATATTGAGAATATATGATATGAAGGGAGATTTATAAAGAAGTAGGCCTATACAGTTTCCAGATGCTGTGAAACAGTAATAAATGAAGACACTGATAACTGTAGAAGAATGGGGTTTCCTATGCGAAAAATCACCAATATTTAAGGAACAATTGAAATTTCCTTTATCATAGAAAGAACAGTTTTCAGGAAAGAGTAGGCCGAAATGATATGAAACCTATCATGGGCTGGACGCCATCACAATATATTGAGAATATATGATATAGGCTACCTGCAGGTAATTAATAAAGAAATATAATATATAGTTTCCAGCTTTTGCGTTCTTTTCAGTTTCCAGCTTCCAACAAATACAGATGAAGAAACGGAGAACTGTTAAAGAACATGGTTTCCTGTGCGAAAAATCACCAATATTTAAGGAACATTCAAAATTTTCTTTATCTGACAAAAAACAGTATAAGATAAGACACCAGTCAGGACTGCAGTCCATCACCGTATGGGTCTACTATGAAATATTCCCCACTTATTAGCCAGCATGCCGGGAATAATCGAGGGAGATCAGCATGCCAAGATTACCTCCCGTATTTTCTGGCGTGCCGAGAAATTCGAGTCAGATTATATAAAATGCTTAAATATCTTTATTCTAAAAATCCATCGAATTGGCTTCTGTGGTCCTCATTAAACATTGTTTTTCCTCACATGCCGGGGACGGAATAGACCCCAACATCCTAAAACGAGTCCCTCGAACACAAGTGTTAATCTGGTACATGCCGAAACGTGTTGTATATGTGTATGTATATACGTAGCCCTCACGTATTTATGTTGTAAGAGTTGTGATTATTTCGTGTTCTGTTGGTGCTACCATTTTCCTTCCATACGCCTTCTATACTGTAGACTCAGCCATTTTGACTGATTAGCCACGTGACACACTCACGAATACATTTCACCTCAGTAGCGGAGCAAAAGTTTTATGAGTACATCTACTTAACGGATCGCAGTTGTGTTCCGTGTCACAAATTGTTACAGTTTTATGACATCTGGAAACTGAATCTCTCTGGATACTTTTAGTGCAAATAAAAATTTGAGTAGGTCTACAGTTAAATGAAGAAAGTTCACAAAATATTTCAAAATATAAAAAATTATATATAATTTGAAATATATTTATCAATAGGCCTATATATATATATCAATTTTCATGCCAGTGCTGCCTTAACGTATGGGCCCGTCTGGGCACGGCCCGGGGCCCTCAAGTGCAGAGAAGGATCGTGAAAATAAAATCTGGTCAAAATTTCATATCGTAAGCATGCAAATTGAAAATTCAAATTTATAGCCGAGTGAGGGGACCTCGGAAAAATCACTTCGCTCTTAATACGATGTTGTGTTTCGTGCATCAACCCTCTCTTAAAAAGAGAATGTTCATTCCAATCTGTCACAACGATAAATTTATCACAATTAATGTGTTGGGTGAGAAGAGCCCGCCAAGTTTCTCTGAAGCTGCACAGACTCGATAACATTTCGTTAAGCGCAACCTTTAGGAGAGTGCGAGCCACTTCGTTGGTTCGAAAACGTGTCGCGGGCCACTTGAGTGATGTGAAACAACTCCACAGGTGAATGTACCGTAGATCGCTTAAAGAACCTGGAAATGTGCCGCGGGTAACATAGGAGGTGCGGGTCACTTAAGGGCTGTCACGAACCTTGAAGTCGAATTTTCAAAAATGGCTAAAACATATTGCAGTCGATTGAAAATAAAATACTATAAAAATTTCATGTCTGTCAGTTAGTTTGTTCTTTCAAAATAAAAGAAAGGAGTAATGAATTATATAGTGTAAACACTTTGAACGTGGTTTTCTCAGATTGTAGTTTTTAATTTGATCGGTAGGATTTGGAAAAAACAACTACTGAGTAGCAGGTTTTTGTGCGGCTCTACTACATTTCTATAAACATTAATGTTAATCTCCCGAAAATAATGTGCGCGTCTAAAACAAATTCATAAAAGACAAATATGTGACTACTAGTGAACATTATTTTTGGCAGATTCACATTAATGTTTATGGAAATGTAGAGCCGCACAAAAACCTACTACTCTACTTCAACAAAAATTCTGAATTTTTTTGCAGAAATGTTTATTCGATATGTGTGCAATGGACCTCGGATTTAGCAATTGACTAATGGGAAGTATTTTTAAAAAAAAATTTGAATTCAGATATTTGAAATTTTTATATATTTTTTCAAATTTTAATACTTAGTTCATTTTTATAAAATTCTAACGAGTGGTCAAATATCCAAGTTCGAGGTTTTAATAACACATGTCGAATAAACATTTCTGCAAAATTCCATAATTTTTGGTGCGGCACTTTGTTTTTAGTCTTACGGATGAACTTGGAAATTGCAATCTGAGAAAACTACGTTCAAAGTGTTTTTTCTTGTGTACGTTTACGCTATAATTCATTCATTATCTCATTCTTTTATTATGAAAGAACAAATTAACCGATTGACACGAAATCTTTAGCATTTTATTTGCAATTGAATGAAATATTTCAAGTCATTTTTGAAAATTCGACTTCAAAGGTCGTGACATCCCTTAAGTAATCTGTAAGTAATGTGTGAATTCTTCAAGTGATCTGAAATTGTGCCGCGGGTCACTCAAGTGATGTAAAACTGCACCGCGAGTCACGTAAGTCATCTGTAAATAAGCCGGTTAGTTCATTTTTACAAAATTATGTTTTGTAAAAATGTCACGATCCATTTGTTGAGCATGGCCGGGATCGCACTATAAATTTTTTACAAAAGTTCAGTTATAAAACTTGAAAATTCAACCATTAAGTGCATCGGTTACATTCAACCGAAGGTGACCAACATTCTTATTAGTTGTTTTTTTTTCAAGTTTTGTAAAAGGTCTTTTATCAAACTTTTACAGTATACTTCCAGTATTAGAGTGACTTGAAGTTAGATTTCTGGTCAGATTAGACTAGGCCACGAAAGGAGCTACAGTGAGTACCGAGAAGAAGTGTTGTCGATTTGACAAGAAGGTATTTCGAATAAGGATACCTCCCACGAGGAGATGATTTCATGAGAGAGATATACGCTTCACAATCCTCGTTTATCACATCATTTTCTAGAAATCGTGAGTTTAAACTAGACGATGGGCGGGATCTATAGAGAACGTTTCAGAGCGCAGCACTGCATAATGAAGCATTTAAAGACAACAACCGACCAACCAGCAATGAGAAAACGTCCCGAATATGAGAGAGAAAGACGAATTATGCTCAAGGTGTGGGGTGGACAGGTTCGGCTGCATTCAAAGAACTCTTTTTCCGCAATGGGCCAATCTGGATCCACGGTTGACTGCTAAAGGCAACTTTCTTTTCTTTTCTCTGCGATGTAGTTCTTTTTTTTTCTACCACCTTTACCTCAGCTGCTGTACATCATATATCTACTGCCATCACGCTCAGCCCTGACGCCAGATAATGATTAAATTATCACGGATATCACATCCCGTGATCTCTTACCTGCTGCAACTCCTCCATCCAATACCAGTTTCATCGCGATCTTGGTTGGTGGGGGCCCCTTTTTTGCAGGCAACGTGACTATAGCCCTTCGCCATCTTGCGCCCGCTACCACCTACTGTCTTATTCGTGCATTTTGTGTGCCATGTACTTACCCTACGTACTTGTCTGTTGTTGTTTTATTATTATTATCATCTTTTTTTTTTTTTTTTGCTTCAGCACCAACCTTTCAAACATTTCTCCCGGCCTTTCATTTGGCTGATTCATTGATACACCGGTTAACCCCGGTTCATGGTACGAACGCACAATCAGTATATGCAAGGCCCCATCTAACTTTAGTGTATATGTATGTGAACCCTCCCATCTTTAAGGATGTGAAAGTAGATGGATTTTGCCAGAAAAAAAAATAATAATAAAAACAGTAGAGAGATGATACTGAAAAAAAAAATGGCTCGTCTCTTAAAGTCACGTTTTCATCTTTCAACTGCGAGTTGTGAAACGAAAAGAGTTTAAGTAATTTGCTGGTTTCGCCGAGTCGTTACTCGTTCTTTCCATTTTGTTCTTTTATTTTACGTCCTATCTTTTACCAAATATGACTGCGATGGAGAAAGAACAAGAAGAAGAGCCTTCAAGATTAATAATCGCATTTCACATGAACCATGAAATCGTGAAACGAATGCGTGAAATCGGACAGTTTTAACATGGTATTGACGAAACATTCTACAGAACTTTATCTCAAGGTTTTCGGGGTGATTTAATTTTTTTAAAAAGACACAATAAATTTCATTAGTTCATACGCAGGCTACATAACTCCCATTCATAAACCTCGAGACATGAAAATAAAATAATTCTTTCATTCAAAGCATATTTTGGTTTTATCCATTCTAAAAAAAAATATTAATTGAGATATCCACTTTTTGCGTGTTTGTTGCGAATTTCCTCACATTCTTGAAGAGCCTTTACCCCACGGTCAGGACTTTTAGCTCCCCCCTTATGTTGATTTTTAGGCGAATTTACGGTAGGAAAAATTAAAAATATATAAAGTTCAATTACTTGCCCTCCCACCCAGTTAGGGTAAAGCCCTGTCAGCTTCCCTCTTTCGGGGGGCCCATGGTTTTATGGCTTATAGGAAAAATAATAACCATAATTTAATTCATTTTGACATTCAGTGGTATTTCGAGTTATGATTATTTCAATTTGCGTGTAAGTTAAAAGCAAAAATGCTTTAATTTAGGAGCAAATATTAGACTTACGAACTTGAAAAATGCGAGGAAAGAGCCATTCGACACCCAAACACACGAAATCTCAGTGCTTTGAACAACTCGTATTTATAGCTTTTTCCAACTACATTGCAGATTGCTTTGTAAGAAAAATTACTTTTATCCTGCATAAAATACACAGTAGCCTACTGGATCATGCTGGTCGGGGGCTGACCACGACGTGAGTGGGTGCGGGAGAAAGCAAGAATCGGAGACAACCTCCGACTGGGGTCAAAGAACTTTGGTTAATCAGTGAATATATGTTTAAATTTTGGGGGCCATGGGCAAATGACCCACTTGACCATGCGGAAGTCAGGCCTTGATGCTGATTGATTTTCATACGAATGTTGGTATTATAGGGATGTAAAATGAACTAATCTCTAGAATTAATCTCTTAAAAATCTCTATCATTTTTATATGGGGAAGTTTGCTTCGAGATAGTAGCTTTCAATCGTACGATTAACTTAGTAGTTTTTCAGGAACGAATTAAACTCGAGGAGCCACTGTGTATTTATACCAATTCAATTTTATTTGATCGAATTTTATATCAAACCAATATCGAAATTTAGACATTTTTTGTCCGGATCTAACTAGGTTTGATTCAAGATAGCGACTTAATTCTCGTTTCCATAGAATATGGAATAATAAATCGAAATAAAATTGGTTATTAAGGTTATTTTCAATTTGTTACAACTATTTCTCTCTACTGATTCTTCTTCCGCGTACTCATCTCTTGTTGCTCAGCTCAAAGATATCCAGAAACTCGTTTATACCTCGTTATGTTTGATATAAATTTTTTTTTTCTGCCAGGAATTCCTCATTGATTTACACTTTTAAAGAAAAAATTATGCTAGCATTGATGCCGGGTCCTCACAAAAAGGAACGCATAAAATTTAATAGGATGACGTGAATTACGAGAAAGATGAAATTTTTGAATGACCTAATTTATTTATCATGAAAGGAACGATTGATACCACAATGGCACGAGAATTTCGGCTCATGCAAGAAATAATTTTTAATAGGCCGGGATTTATATTTGATGTATGGTGCAATAGTCCAAGTTATTAACCCTATATGATTCACAGAAACGTATTGGAAGTAACTATCTTTCACAAAAATGGATGAAAATTGTTGCTGTTAGCATATTTTTAATTGAGACAATACAGCAGCACAACAATTTGATTGGCCAGAGTGGATTTTTTAATCATTTGCAATGGGTAATTAAGGGTAACTACAGTTTTGCTTTATTTTACTGTTATCTATAAACCGATAAAATCTTGCTTAGCAAAGTTGAATAGTTGTTACCCCTTGAATTTTATTCCTAATTTCCTTCTCAATTTGGTGTGATTTGGCCGTAACTAAGATTTTTGCCGCCCGGGGCAAACATGATTTTGCTTCCCCCCCCATAACTTAAGAATTCGATAATTCTATAACAGTATTATTTTTAGAGAGATATAGATGGCTTCTTTCTCAGCCGGAGATATCAAGGAAACAATTATTTTCCGGATATTATGCTGAGGTGAGCTCGGAAAGAAAAGTCATCACGTCTCCGCCGGGACGTGATGACTTTTCCCCCTGTCCTCCTTTAGTTCCACCCCTGGACAAGGAATCAACTCTGTCTAGATAAAATATTGCACTTATATAGCAGTATTTTGTACTGAAATGACGCTAAAAGAAGTTATTTCTAAAAATATTGGAAAAATTAAGAAAAGAAATTGGTATGATATTAGTTTTTCGACCAAATAGGCCTATTTACCATGTATGTTGTATTCAACTACACTCAGGACCAAGGTAGTTAAATGTATCGAGTTATCATTTAATCTCTTAAATGAAAATGCTAATTCAATTTCATATATATAGACTAGAATTATCGAATTCATTCCAATTCCAAAAAATGAAAGATTGATTGATGTTCACGATCAGCAATGGCAAGTAATACTATTATGTTGCTTGATGTGATCAAAAAGAAAATAATAATGGTTTTCGCGTATGTCTCTTCTCATTATAAAATGAGTTACATTTCATTCTGCGAAAGAAAGAAAGCCCGTCAAGCTGCTTAAAATCGTGCCCAAATGTAAATGATTAAAGGCTGAAAAAAATGACGAGGGTCCTTTGTGTTCAAGATGAATCTCTTAAAACGATTGTACCTACACAAGAAAATCACTCACGAATTTCCGTGCATTGTACCGGCGTCTTTTTTACCTCAATTTATTTGATCGGGAACGATCTAAAAATTTACTTTGCAATAATTTATGGCCTTGGCTGTTTATAAATCACGAAATTCTGACTATGAGGATATAACTGTTTGCTGGAGAATAGATAAATTGACGTTCCGTCGATTCAAGATGATTGCTCCATCTCATGACTCTTTCTTTTCCCTATCCAACAATGCCTATCATCAGCGTAAAACGTTTGGCGGTGCTTTTCGCAACAAAGAACCCTATTAATGAAAACAGATCCTGGTGGATGTGTTTGAGGTATTTCGCGTATTAATTATAAGTATTTCGATGAGAAGTTTAAGACGATGTCACCACGAGAAGCCATTTGTAGGTCTATCCAGTAACTTGTAACCTTGCCACCGAACATATCATTAGACGTTGAGGCTCATCAACTCGTGAACAGAAATGGCAGGCAATGAAATAGCTACACACAGTGATCATCCATTCTTTTTATTAAGAGCTTTGGACACATGCTTTAGATTCGCAACATCGTCAGTTAATAGTTACCTTTTTATAAGCACTGCGGACAATCTAGTGTAATGGAAGAAGCGGAGAGGTGGAAGCAACATAGAATCGAGATGTCATAATAGAAGCCATTATCTTCTCGAGAAGACTCTTGGGCTCAACGAAAACCGGTAATTACTGACGTATTCACAGTAAAAGCCAAATGCTGTATAAGCAACCGAGTAAATTGTTTGCTTCAACTCTCCTCGATTTTGGCAAGGTACTTATTTTCAGATTCTGTTTTTTAGTTACATTTTCTTTATATATTTTTTTAAACCACATCTTTTCGTTTCTCTTTTCTACCTGTAATAGAAGATGGCAATATTTTTCTTTTCTTGTCTGTTATAGATGTACAATGACGCCCTACGTCATTGCGGCTTAATACGCGGTAAACCTTTTCGCCGAGAAAATGATAGACTTCATCTTATCTATACTCATTTTCTTTAACAAAGTTTTTATTGAGGAAGAAATAAACGTTGTTTGCGACGTTACATTAGTGACTTTAAATGGGCGTTAATTGAGAGAGAGAGAGAGACTTGAGGAAGAGATATTTTATGTTTTATCATTGAAAATTGTTAAAGGAACTTGCGTCAAATAATAATAAACTTATTAGTCATTGATCCGGTGTACAGGTTCGAGATTTTAACAGATCGATTTACGTTATGAGTATGTATTTTTAATTTGATTTACGAAGATTTCCATAATTAAAGCTTTTGGTAATCGATCGATATTGACGAATCCTTTTAACGAGGAAAAGCATAAATCCTGTATTGGCTGACAATTCAAGAAGCTACTTTAATACTTTTTATCAGGAGTTCTTAACCATTTCTAGCCGCGACCCAAAAGCCAACAATATGATCAACTTTACGACCCATTGGGTTATTTAAATAAAAAAAAATCTCTTATTAAATATTTCTGATTAAAATGTTGTTTTCGAAATATCGTCAGACCGCGCTACTCAATATCACGATAAATCCCTCTATAGCGATATTTTTCCGAATCTTGTTTGGAATTTCTCATAAAATGTTAAACTCATCTGGATATAACGCTATCCTTTACTACTATAAACCCTTCTTTAACGATATTTTTTTAGGATATTTTGAAACCACTACAACGATATTCATTACATTTCACTCAAAATTCTTTACTGCGATTTGCATTTAGCCCTTAATTTCCCCACCCTTCAGCATTTTTAGCAATGATCATCACATCTGTCTAATAACGTATTTGTTTGGCTACAATTAGCGATGTCTCGTACTTTTCTCCATGAGGTATGGCCACTTTAAGTTATGAGGGTTTAACTTTTCATTTGTACCCGTAAAGATGTTAATTATACCAATTAAAACAATTGAATAATTTTAATCAATTAGAATCAAATTACCAAGCGTGCATGCTGACTACCGGTGTCATGGTTACAGACCATATATTGAGAAACGCTGAGCATCAATCACATTTAGGTATGCATATCCATATTGTTGTCTGGATTGTATCACAGTCCATGCCTCTTAACGTGATCCCATCCGGACTCAGGGTTTCTGATAACAATAACCAATTGATAACTATACCCGAAATAAATCCTGGTTGCGCAAGTACGGTGATCATGCATCCCGTTCGACCAGACCGGAGAGAATAAAATAGCCGCTTTTCTTTTACACATAACTCATTGCAAAATTATTCAATCGTTCCATTGTTTTTCCCCCATATTCTAGAGCGAGTTTTATTTTTCCTGTAAATAAAAATCCTGAATTTTTTTATTCAGTCACTGGAGTTGGAATGGTATCTGTCAAATGTGTATCACGGATTATGATACTTTTTTAATGTATCATACACGTCCTTGAGAAAGCCTTTCAGGCGAAAACTGTGAATCTGAATAACTAATTGAAACTGATCAAGAACTGAAGCAAAGGACTTTTTTCGCCATACATTTGGTTCACTATAGGATGGTCATTGCAAAAGCAACTCCACGCGCATATGTGGATCATATAACGGCATTAAATACGGAAATGCTTATCAACAAGGGAGGAGAGAGAGAGAGAGAGAACACTATAGTTTTTTTTCCTACATAGTTTGTAACGATAACTTACAGAGAAAAAAATAAGTTTGGTTATATACCTTAGCTTCAAAATGCGCGAGAAAAACTTTCGACGAAAAAAGAATTGATTACATAAACCGAAGTCCCGATAACTATAAACACATTTTTTCCCCGTGTTATGGTATTGGTCCGTTACTTGGCGAAAGTGATAACAATACCTGAATGATATTGTCCGTAATTATAATAAGCGGCGTTGACTGTATTATAATTTTTAGATATGACTTCATGAATCCTTTGTAATGAAAGAAAGAAAAAAAACCTTGTATAAGCATTTCATTTAAATTTCAAACAATTTTTTTCCCGACTGAAATTACTTTGTTTTGTTATTCGTTCCACTTGAATTCTATTGAATAAATGAATAAAAATGAGGGGAAACTGAAATTCCGGATTTAGTTAATGGAGCAATGATGTATGGTTTGTGATTTCATTTTTTTTTTTTTGTATATACTTTCATTTTAAATTTCCCGAATCTCAGCCATGAAACGAATATGTGATGGAAATATAATTGAACATTTTTGTTGTTGTTGTTTCCATCCGTTGATATGAGTTACATCATCTTTTATGCATCATCAACTTTTTTCTTTTCACATTGTTAAGAAAAAATGAAAAGTAAACTATTGTGGTATGATCTGTATGAGCATCAACAGTGCGAAACAGAATATGTTTAGCCGCCCACGAGCTACTGATTTACATGGTTTTTTGGGTTTTTTTTGTTTTTATTTAGTATTTTTCTTTAAACTGCTAAATAATGTTTGCTTAGATAAAGTAGTCGATAACGAGTTTTTTGATAAATATGAGAAAATTTTTCATTTTGAAATGCTGGATGTGTTTTTACTGAAATCGAATCATCTTTATTCCAGCTACCGTATAATGCGGATTACATATTGAGTGGCAGTGTTCTTGGTACAATGAAATCTTGATATAACTAACGATATTCTGCGGACCAAGAAAAAATATAGTTGTAGAGGGATTATCGTTATATCGAGAGGCAACGTTATCCTTACGTGTGATCAAATGTATGCTGTTGTTGTCTTTTTTTTCTACATCGGCATTGCTAATGCCACGAGAAAATGCGCTTTTATGTATTTATTTTCCGCAAAAAACTTAATTGACAAGTTGATTAATAAAATTCGATTTAATATATTGCTCCTGTAAAGACGTCTACCGCATTGCAATAAGTAAGTAAGACAAAAAATTGCGTCTTACACAGAAAGAAGCAATACCAATAACTTTTTTAGCGCTTTTGGTGATCCTTTTAGTTGAAAAAAAACGATGTTAAAATAGACACCTTCAGAAGAACAGAAACAAGTATCGAAGTTAAAACTGAATTGAAAACCATTTTGAGCAAAATATAAAAAAATATCGTTTTATAGCGGTTTCAAAAATCTCTTGAAAAATATCGTTATAGAGGGATTTATCGTAGTAAAGGATGTCGTTGTATCGAGGAGTTTTACATTGAGACTATAGGCAATTCCACACAAGATTTGAAAAAAAAAGTTGTAGAGGGATTTATCGTTATATCGAGTATCGTTGTAACGAGGTTTCACTTCATTGTACTGAAAAGTAACTACATAGTATTAAGCGCTTCGCAGCGGTGTAGTTAGCGTGATAGCCTCCCACATAGTGTAAGTTCAGTCACGGAGTCAACCAGCATTATGGCCTATTAATGTCTTTAATTACGTATGATTGCTATAGACATATTATAAGATGGAACGCGTAATTAATTACAAACATTACTTCTGAACCAGTGTTTCTAAAAAAAAATTGAACCGGATTAAGTTTTTTAGAGTATTCGTGAGTGAAATAAAATATGTTATTTTATCATAATAATTACGTTACCTATTTATGCCAGCTAACAACTACTTGACTATTTTTCTATGTAATAGCTTTAAAAAAAGACTATTCGGAAAACAACTAAACGTTGTTGGAGGATTGCCAGTGCCCACAACAAAAAAGCTAGAATTTGTTGCCTTCTAATAAATGAGGCTAATAATCCATATAGATCATAATTTATAAGGTACATTATGATGGCTGGTGTTAAGCGTTGATGATTTCTCTCACTTTTTGAATTATGAGTTGAATATTCATTAACCTTTCCGAAATCTAAAGGACTAACTACTAACTATGTACGTTCAGAATCCTTTTGCAGAATATGAGATCTGTGAATAAGTTGATAGAAATATATCATATGTCTACTGATTACGTTCGTAAACACGAAACACCTGTTGGTATTCGCAAACATGAACAAGTGCCTTTCTACAACGACAGTTTGCTATTTTTAGAGCCGGCTGTGATGACATGTATTGAACTTTTCTCAATGAAAACTGTTCTGCCTGTTTTGAAAAATATGTCTCAGAGGGCGGAACATTCTTAAAGAGCTTCTTTCAAGTAACATGGCAAGTATCAAAACACAATCATTTCATCGTAAGCGTTAGTGCCTTATTGGCCTACTTTGTTAGTAAACATGTGACTAGACACGCCATCTTCAACCTACTGCTCGTCATTATCGTGACGCTTCCTGAAGCACTGCAGAGAACTCGATGTTTTCACTCAATATCGTGCTCACGAGGTCTTGATCGCAACCTAAATCAAATCTCCTTATTCAACAATTCATATTTTACTGGTCTGAGTATGACATAGGCGTAAGCAGAATTTTCAGGAGGGGGGGGGGGTTCAGTTTTTTCATTCTCAAGGGGGGGGGGGTTTACGTTTTTTCCTGCAAAATAACACTATAATCTCGGCTTGACAGGGAATGGGGGTACGCCAATGGAGTATGAGTAAGCATATATCAGAGTTGCCATATGCTCTTCTACTGATGCTGGAGATAAATAATTGATGCTTGTGACTCGAAAAAAATTTGAAAGCCACTGGACTAGATGCGTATAAATTCACTGGATAAGCTACTAAACACGGCGACTCTCACCAGCGCTATCAAGTATATACTACTATTAATTAGCCGTACACGCACCCAGAGCCGTAAGTAGTGGGGAGCAGGCGGGTCTGGTCTCCGGGCGCTGGAGCAGAGGGGACGTAAATTTCACCCTTTAACTTCTCCTTCAACAATATAAGGGGGCGCCAAAATGCATGCTTGCCGCAGCTGACCAAGCGTCTAGTTACGGCCCTCATGCACCTCGTACATTACCAAGTATATATACTGTAGTATTAATTCTAATACGGGGTGAGGAGAGCAAAAAAGACCGTAGAAACTTTAAAAATGAATAAAAACCGGAAAAATAACCGAAATAAAAAACGATTTGCAGGGTTAGCATCGCTAGGTCACTGGAATTTTTTTAAGACAGGAGAAAAAACTCAAAAACAGCCGATAGGTGGTGCTGGTACGAGCGACTTCGGTGGAAGTGCCACCTATCGGTTGTTTTTTAGGGTTTTTCCTGTCTTGAAAAAATTCCCATGACCTAGTGATGCTAACCCTGCAAACCATTTTTTATTTCGGTTATTTTTCCGGTTTTTATTCATTTTTAAAGTTTGTACAGACTTTTCGCCCACCCTGTACATGTATGCATGTACTGAATACTATATCATCAAAATTAATACGATTACAAAGGTCGAATAAAAGATTAAGCGTTTGTCTACCATATTATAAAAAAATGAAGTAATTAAACTGTAAATTTTTTGGTATATAGGTCATTTTGGCTCTAATTAAAGCCAAAAAACAAAAAATTCAAAAAATTATTTAGTACATAACGAATTAATTAACCTGACACTTTAAAATAACGTCAGCAGTAGGCTATACGCTTACAGTAAAAATAAAAAATACCAATTCAAATATGTTGAATAATACAGTTAAATGAAATATCTATTTATTTTACACCACAAGAGAAAAAAAGAAAACCGTAACTCGTTTCATACATTTGTTAAGGAACACTTTGTGGGATGCAGTGTTTTACTACATTACAAAGAAATACAATGCAGTAAACACTTTTACAGGGGTGAAACATCGAACTGAATTTTATTAATTCACATAGTTTAAAAACTAGTTGTCCTCCACTTGTGCTGTCATCTGTTAATAGTAAAGTATAATTTTTGTGATAATAGTAAAGTAGTTGTACATCTCCTTTTTATACTTCAAAATGCCAACACCCAACAGCACATGCAGGAAATGGTACCTTAAAAAGAAAGTGGTACTTTAATGCGGTATTCCTCAACCACCGAGCCTAGTACGGGGCGCTGGTATCAGTCACACCGGGCCGCGAGTGATACGATGTTTGATTTTTTCCCATTTATCCGTGTGTATGATCGGACCCTCTAGTTACAAATAGGAATCAACCGAACCCTCACCCGCAAAGGTCGAGAACAATTGCTTTAAAGTTCAGCCAGTAGTCAAAGATTTAAAGATTTGAAAGTTTCTCTTAAGAGAGAGAGAGAGAGAGATATTGAGATTTTTTTTAATTTACAGGCTTACGGAATTTTATAAGCTCTTCGTGAACTTTACAAAATTTATATACTTACGAATATTATATTGTTAGCTATAACAAGTTTGTAAAAGCAAGAAATTTCATAGAAGCCATCGATAAGGTGAAACTTTCCTATTTTTACAGTACAGAATGGTACTTGGATTCTTTTGCGTAGAATTAATGGAAGAATTCAGTTGAGGCATGGTCATAAAACCCAAGTTTCATCTCGTATTGCCTAACCTAACCTGAAAGACCACGGAGATTGTTGTACGCATTGCATGTTCAAGCAGTTGCATTCTCACTATTTCCTATCAATAAATACAGAAAGTTCGACGTCGGAAACGAGTGATTTATTTTATTTTCGGAAAGAAGTCTATACTAGTCCATTTTATCTTCGATTCCGATTTCATGGTGTGGGCCTATACCTAGGAAAATCTCTCATTCCTCTTTTTTTTCTTTTCATTCGAATCCACCAGCACTTCTTTCTTTGGAGATTCCATTGCCTATTACCTATATATCTATCTCGCTATATATACTCACATACACGTGTATGTGTATATTTGTACATCACTGATGTGCTTTCGGATTTTTTTTTTTTTTTACTTTTATTTATTGATTTATTTTTTTTGGCAATATCGTAAGTCGAGAGATTCTCCCTAGAGGCATCCGTTTTTCGAGTACTCTAATGGTTGACTCGGAACATAAAAACATGGTCAATCAGCCACAGTTTTTGGTCACGTCTCTGTTTACCTATGACAATAAGATTTCCCTCCTTAAGGAGAAAGATCGCAAGCAATAAGACTATGCCGGATCCACGCGAAATCTCCTTCACACTGCCGGAATATATAAGAATGCTCCTTGGATTGGTGGTACCATTCATGTTGCAGAGAGCGAGAGAGAGATACGTACAGACACACATACAGAGATTTACTTTTTCATTTTTATTTTTATTTATTTTTTGAGTTCATGCCTCCATGATGTCATTTTCGGAAAGAAGAGAATTCCTTTTTTCACTTTGTTTTATCTATAAGCGCTATAATTTTAGAGTCGCGATTTCACTTATTTAATTCGACCATGCAATATTATTTTCAAACGTGGTGACTTTTATGGGCATTTTTACGAGCTCAACTGTATTTCTCAAGATGGAAGTATCGTTGGGTTTTTTGGTATATATGTGTGCGTATGGGGGAGGGCGAGTGAATGGGATTGTTGGGAGCTAGTGAAATAAGAAAAAAAAACTGGATTTCGCTTGAAACTGGCATATACCCGTGAGCTATTGAGAATTTAAGAATTCATGGTTTGCATGGAGGTATCTACTACATACAGTATCAATACTTTTCCCTCTCTCTTTCGATTCAGAGTTTAGATTTTTTTTTTTCTAATAACACTAAAACACGACCAACTACACCCTATACAACTATTCCAGTTTTCTTAAATATTTTTTGCCCCCTCGGTGCATATAGTGTGGTTATATACTCGAATTCAAATTTCATAAATTCCTCTCTCTTTTACATACTTATATACAGATTTTTTTTCCTTATATCGAAAGGTAATGTAGATGTTATTACTGTGTGATATTTTTTTTTCTTCCGTTTGAGGTCAAATAACGATTTCATCCTGGCTTGCATCAATGTACCGATTTTGCTCTGGTTGGCTATTACGCTTACTATCGCTGCGTAACAACTGAAGAATGAGTTTGAATTGGTTTTAAATGAATCAAATTACTCTATTAATCGAATGATTACTCGTAGAAACAAACTACAAAACCAATTATTTGAAAATCATTGGTCACTGGTTTAATTTATTATAGTAAAAATTTATAGACTGGAACTTCCGTTATTTTCTGCTTATAATCCAAAATTTGCACCCACAAATTCGCTAATTTGAGAAATAAAATTAACCTTTAATCCACAGACGTAAATTTCTTGTAATGACCTACATGGTGTGGTATTTAAGTTAAAACTCTAGGAATAGGAGTGATTCTTGGTCACTTTTTTAGAACCAGTATGGTTGCTTTTATTCAATCTTAAAAGCTATTTTTTTATTTTTGACGAAAAATGGTTTTTGTGGATTATTTTAAAAAATGTCTACTTTTTTTTCAACCTCTCAGAAAAAAAGTTGCAGATATAATACGCAGAGTGGTCTATAATAATGCTATAATCCGCATGATAATGTCAGCCGTTTTAAAGTATAATTCGCGAGTGATACGCGGGAAATTTCAGTAGATGTATTTCTTCAGTAGTATTTCAGCAGATAAGTTTCTGTTTTTGTTCAAATCATTTCAATATTTTCAAATTGCGTCAATTTTTTTTCCTTTTCTTAGATTATCATTTTTAGTAATCCAAGTGAAAGCTTTGAGCTACCCTCTTCTTGCACCAATCGAAAAAAAAAAATTTGTTTTTGTTAAATCTATAACTCGACTAAAATTGAAGCTATGTTCTTTTTTGAAGCAAAACCTTCGATTATGTACTGGAACTCCAATTAGTAGGCTATATATTCCCGGTAAAAAAATTTCCGTTGTTCAAGAAGGTTGCAATTGCTTCATGAACTCCGTATCTGTGCATTTAGTAACCACGGTTTCAGTTATCTGTGGTTCAGTAAATATGTGTAGCATCACAACAAGCTACATGTTCAAACCTGGTTTTGTTCATGCAAGGAACCCACGCGCTCACAAAAACAAAAAATTCGTCTGTATCCACATTTTATATAACCCGATTCCAAAGCGTTGGTCAACAGGTGTGTTATTCACACCTATACACGTGCCATTCACACAATTGTTTTATTGAATATTATATTACATTCCGGCAAAATGGATTAGTCGGGTAATATGGAATACCAGGTTTTCTCTGCCTTCAGGTAAGGCCTCAAAGTGGAACAGTGATAAACAGCTTCAAAATGTCCCCATAATGCCCAGGTAGACGATGGAATTGTCCAGGGGGACGATAAAATCTCCGGTTATAACATAGGATCCCGTGCTTACGCTTGAGTTGGGGGGGGGGCGATGAGAGAAAAATATTTCTGAAAAAGGGGGCGATGGAACACAAAATTTGGGATAAAATGGAAAAACTTTGGGAAACTATGCTACAGATGATAGTTTCCCAACTCAAGTGAAAACATAAGCTCTACTGTTAAATCTGCAGCTTCTATCACACCCCGGGGAGGGGGCCCACCGGGGGTGATATTGATCACTTTGGAAAACACTGCTATAGATCAAGACTAATGTCTCATGATGGTTTTGAAGCATTTTCATACATTATTAGTTAATAAATCAGTTGAAAGAAGAAAAAGAGTGGCAAATATTGTCCCGGTTGACAGTATTCCATTTGGGAATTTCTACTTTTCATTTGTCTTTTTTTGGATGCTCTTAGTCATTGCACAAAATATTCAACTTTATTTACAGAATGGAAGGTACGGTTTTTGACCTATAACAGGCTTATTTTTTTAGCCTGTTTCATATTTTCGTAGCCTCTGCAAGTATTGGAATAGGGGCCTCTGTTACTTTCTTAGATACGTTTTCATCCTCTTAATCAGAAGATTCAATGTGACTGTATTCTCTAATTCTTTTTCCAATGTTCGCATCCGTGAGTCAACCAAAGTTTTTTTTCCCCCCCTAGAGGCGAACAAGCGTTTGAACCTCGTGTGGGCATGGCAAAAAATGTGCTCCAGCACTCCACACTCCAGCTTTTAAAGATTACCACAAATAAAAACTTGCGTATTTAACGAGAACAGTAGCATTTGCATTGCATTGGCAGATGCTAATGAAGTCACCCAAGGTTCAGTAAAACACCGGCTGCAGCGAGAAGGAAAAAAGCCAGTATGTGAAACTAGTAACGAAAGCTTTGCTTCGTGGAGCCAAAACAAAAAAGTTTAGATGCTTTATTGCAATTTTTTTTTAATGTTGAAATGTAGGCTACATAACTAACTAACATAAATAAACGTTAGCCAGGAATTTTGTGAGGAAAAAATTTTGCAAATGACATCTCTGAATCAAACTTCGAATTATCCGAAACATTATAAAAAAAATTCGAATTAAGCAGACATTTTTTTACATTAAATTGAATAGTAAAATCGAATTATCCAAGTTAGCCTGTACTTGGGTCAAATGTAAAAAAAAAAAATACAAAAAAGATATATGAAAGACAATCTTTGAAAATAAGAAAAATCTATCTTTTATATAATTTTAGTTAAATATTTTAGAAATTCTTTATTGTCAAAACACTTTCGAAAACTTCGATATAATTTCTATAATAAAATTTGATTTAGTTCGCGAACAAAAACGCATGCCTTTTTTTACAAAAGCAAAGTATCACACATTGCTTTATATCAAAATATTAAAATATTATTTTTTATTCTGTAAATAGTACAAAAACAGAAAAGGTAGAGAACACACAACGGCTGAGATGGCCCCCAAGCAGATGTGTATCTTTCAAAAACAAAAAAAAAACCCATCTGCTCAAACAGTGTTTCTGACGCCCTCAACATCTACAGTTAGGTAGTAGTCGCCAGTCTGGAAGCCGAAGCGATTCGAAGATTGCTAGTGCCCGTGATTGACAACGGTAATCAGTTATTGGTCGAAAAGATTTTGGTGGACCTCAATTATATCGCGGAAAGGGGAAAAAATAAAAGGTGGTCATCTTAAAGGAAGAGAGAATAAGAGGAAAAAGACTACACATATTATAAGGTGCGCTCCTATTTTTTACCTTTTGCTCGATTTGCAAGCTTGTGGAAAGAAAGCCCACCGCCTGGAAATTGGCTCATTTGTTGCTAATTCACCTTCTCAGCAAAAAAAAAAAAAGCTTTTCCCTTTACTTTTTTTCTGTTACCTCAAAGCCTTCTGCAAAGAACAAAAAAGAGTGTAATAAAAACCTGTCGCTTTGTTTAGGTACAGCATTTTTTTTCTGGAGTTGTGTGTGAGTCTCTCAACGGGTAGTTTCTTTCTTCTCTTTTTGGTAAATTTATCGCTGTTTTGGCATTAAAACACTGCTCTCGAAGTCAACGATCTAGAAACACAATTCTGGGTTTCCTGGCTACTCTCGTTGGCAACAACCTTAGCACGCACTAGGTACAGGTCCGAATGTTCCAGACAGACAGAGAGAGAGAGAGAGAGAGATGGAAATCGAAAGAATATATAAACTTGGGAGGCATATATCGAAAAAGTTTAGGCACGTACAGAGTTAGTCTTGAAAGTTCGAGGTTCCGCATAATCCGAGGTGCTGGAATTTGTCATTTTCTTTTCAGAACCTCTCACTCTTTCTGTAGTAAATTTGTAGTTAAAAAAACAAAACCAATATATGTTCATATCGGGTTCCAAGGGCTGAAGCCCCTGTCAGCCCTAGTTACAAAGACGACATGGGTCTTGGCAGCCCTCATTCAGTGAATTAAGACAATGAATCAAGAACTAAAAAAGTAAGAGTAAGTACGAATATACGCAAGTCCAAAGTAATCAAGATAGAACAATTTCATCAGAAGAAAATAAATTCCAACCAGCCCGATGGCCCAGCATTGCACACACACACTTCCTACTTTCTTGATTTTTACTATACACTGTGTGTGTGTGTATATGGTGTATTAACTATAAAATAAATATTGGAAGAACCCCCCCTGAAAGTTGTTTTCTATTGTTACCGGATAATCCGAGTTTTCATTAATCTCGATGGAGACTTAATTTAAATGGAGTCTCAATAATCCGAGGTAGTCTCACCTCGGATTATCGAGACTCCACTGTATAAAAATTATACAAATACAAAGGCCACAACAGGTAAATTGGCCAACGAGGTGACTGAAAAAAGATATGAGTACGCCCATAAAAAAATATGGATGTCAAATATAACTAAAATAGCACTAAATATAATTAAATAATAATAATACTGAATAATAATATTAAATAATAATAAT
This sequence comes from Pholcus phalangioides, assembly GCF_987345545.1. NCBI lineage: Eukaryota > Metazoa > Arthropoda > Arachnida > Araneae > Pholcidae > Pholcus > Pholcus phalangioides. The sequence continues at coordinate 28,392,863 of NW_028301600.1, forward strand.
ATTAAATAATAATAATATTAAATAATAACAATACTAAATAATAATATAACTAAAATATAAAGCATATATATTTTTTGATTCAAAGATTCTTTGAATTAAAACCAGGCAAAGTTTTTTTTTTTGAATAATGTAATTTTTGCTTTAAATTTTTTTATAAAATTTCAAAACTAATTATACTAATGAAAATTATTTTCATTGTATGTGCTTCAAAGCTCGAATTCATATAAACTTAATGAAATTTTGAATTTGATTTTTTTTTGGAATTATTATTTATCCTCTCTTTGCTCAAGAGATACACATGTGTATCTTCATTTTTAACAGTTTTTTAAATGGTTTATTTTTTCAAGTCAAGACCTGAAGTACACATAATATATATTTGTACCCAACTGAAATGGTCTTTGTGAAGATATTAGCCCAAATTAATTAAAAATGCTCTTTTAAACTCCATTTTTACACACAATAAACACAAATCAATCCAAAAATTATTTTTTTCAATATATTATTTAAAATTATTATTTTTTTGAGTAATTAATTTTTTGAATAGCTAGTTTTGGCTCAGGTTTGAAAAGATTAAGAAACAAAATTTAGCTCTACTCTCCATAAATGTTTCAATTTAATATTATTCGTCAGCATTATGTATGTTGCAGATGTTGATAACCGCACATATACGGTCTACAGTTGTACCTCGAGTTACGAGTGTAATTATAATTAATATTTTATCAAAATGCTTTAAAAAGGTGCGAGAAAAATGTTAGACTTACGAGCTTGAGGCATTCGAAAGCTTATTAGACTGAAGAAAGCTCAAGTTGAGGACGACAGTATTTGTTGTGCACCTACCTGTATATTGTATTTGTCTTGCAAGCAAAATTGCTTATACTCTGCATTGAATACACTGTACCATGCCATGCTAATTGACTTTTATACGGGCATTAGTGCAGTCAGAGCGCGAATATAGCGTCACCCCTAGAGACTTAACAAAAAAGGACTTCATAAGAGGGGTGACTTGATAACGAGCAAGTCCAATTTGCAATTATGCTACAGGGATCTAGGTTAAAAAAAATGGCATTGTAAGCGAGGTGACCTTTAAAAATTGTAGATGTTAAACCGAAAGATCTGATTGTGTTATTGTGGTGATCAGAACGAATAAAATAATCGCAATTATTTTAGATGGACACTTTGCTTCGAGATACGAGTTTTTCATGATACGAGTATCTTTCAGGCACGAATGGAGCCTGTAACTAGAGGCAGCACTGTAACTACTTTCAAAGCATCCAATGTCAACGAAACATTATCTTGTCATCATTTCCATAATGATCCTCATACAACTGTATATTCTTATTGCGTAATCTGTTCGATGGCTTGGAACGAGCGTAAAATCCACATTGAGTTGCCATTCACTTTACTCGGACGTTACGAATGGATTCGGCTCTTTGCTCAATCAAAAAAACCTCGGGTTCTTCATTTTTAGCGCAAGGGCCATAGGGCGAGATTTTTATCGAGCCTCTAGACCAGTGTTTTTCAAACCTTTTCAGCCTATGCCGCCTGGACCGTATAATTTCTTCTCCTGACCCCCAGTCTTATCCAGGGCCTCCTACCCTAATCCAGGGGAGAGAGACATTTTCTACTTATTGAATTGAATCTAGCCGAAACTAAATTTATAGAGAACAACATTTTACAAATACTAGTGATCTCTGCAACCTTGGCCTAACATGGATCCAAAAAAGGGGGACGGATAATCTCAACCAAGAGCGGAATAGTATGGGAAAAGTAGTCTGCGAAAAATACGGGATGATCTAACGAACCAACACAATAAATCGTCCCCTCTCGACACAGGGGATTGGGAGGGGTGATGGGTCCTCAACCGGGATTCGTGACTACCCTTGGGTAGAGTTCAGGGAGGCTCCCTTTTGTGCGTTTCTATGCATAGCTGTCTCAACACCATAGGTCTCCGGGAAAAGTGGTATTCTGGGGCATCATACTTTGCTGTTATAGTAACAGTTCACATATTCACATACTTAGGGTGTAAACATAGTGCGTCCGTATTTGAGATTCTGGAAACCTGCGTCGTCTCAGATTGGTTAAAACCCCGAATTTCAAGTTAAAAAAAAGTTTAAATTCGGGTTTTTAACCAATCGGAGACGACGCGGGTTTCCAGAATCTGAAATACGGACGCACTCTGTTCACACCCTTACACTCGAAAATCATAACACCAGATCTCATCATGTAGGCCCCTATGGACATTATACATGAGGCCCTAGGTTATGGGCACATGTTTTAAGGTGAACCTGGTTCCATGGACAGCTCTGCTGGATTCTGAAAGTAGGCGTATTTTCTCCCGAAATATTATAAAAACCTTTATTTCTTCACAGCTCTCTGTGGCTCCCCTTCACCTCTTGTCGTGCTTCCCTTTTCATATGATTTTCACCCGTGGCCTCCTCAGAACAACTCATGACCGCAAGAAAGCTATGTGGTCCCAGGTTGAGAACCACTGCTCTAGACCAAGATTTTGGAAGGCCCTCCAAAATATACCGTGTAAAGAAACAAAAACAATGAGATTCATCCCAGCCACAAGCCTAGAGCCTCGTCCACTTTGATCAAATTTTTTATATTAAAACAATACTTAAAAAATAAATCATATTATAATAAAATTGACGAATCGGTCCTAGTCATTCATAAAATGCAAAATCAAAACAGTAATTATTTCATATCAAACTTTATTACGGAAAATTCATTTATCATTCATTTCAGTACTGTTTCCAGCAGATCGAAAATATATTTAAATATTTCACATTAATTCGTTCGTAAAAAAAACTCATTAATTCACAGAAATTTAATTAAAAAAATATTTAAAATAAAATCTGGCATTATTTAATAATTATTGCGAGTTAAATATTCCATATATTCTTCTCGATATTGTGATATTATAAATTAAATTATATTTACGAATATTTTCTGATTATACATTCCAGATTTTTCACCCATGTTTATAACTGATCGAGATGCAATAATGAATGTTAAGTCGGAGATGACGGGAGTTAATGAGTTTCAGAAAGAAATAATTTTTAATTAAAGTTGTATATTGGCAATTGCTTTCTTTAGATCAGTTATTATATTTTTGAAGTATTTATTAGTTTTAAAATTATAGCATGATATTAACTGTCAACACTTTTTGTCGTTCATTTTTACTCGTGGTTCCCATGAAATGTAAAACCTATCGTAAAGTGGTGTGACTTGGATACATGCTTTAATTCAACCGGTGCTCAGTGTACACTTACTCGTACTCACAAATGATACACTGTTCGAGGAAAATAAAGTAAATCATTAAATTTAATGAATGCAGTCAAACTCGATTATAACGACATTGAAGATTCCGCGAAATTTTGTGTTTATAACCAGGTGTCATTACAACCACAAAAGGTCGACCTTTTAAGTATCAGAAATATTTCCAGATGCAATCAAGTAGAGTGTGCATGAAGTTGTTTTATTATATTCATGATGACCATATTTGATCAGAAAAAATACGGGAAATTGAGGTCATAAACACATCGCCAGTTTTTGCTATTATGTTGCCAATTGTCAGACAAATCGCCAATTCTTTATAAATAACCATTGGCGAGAAATACAGTGCTACAGCAAGTCTGTAGTGATTTAAAATGTATTTAACGGGGGAAGAAGAGTTGAACACGACCAAGACCGCCTTGACCGCATCACAGGCCCACGGGCAAAGTTATTTTTCTGCGGCTCCCTACTGTGCTAGAGAGAGAGTAATACCCGCTACCCAATTTCATACTCAATGTGGAAAATTTGACCAGATTGCATATTCATGAAGCCCTTTCTGCACTTGAGGCCCTCGGACCGTGCCAGTGTGAGCCCATGCGTTAAGACCGCACTGAACAGGGCAGATATGTGAGATAAACATTGATATTTGTAGCCATAATTACCACACACACACCCGTCCCCTATTTTAGTAATTGCTATGAAGGAGCCTTTTTAATAAGAAAAAAGTCATGAAGGGCAGAATTATGAAATTTCTTGACGTATCATACCATCTTTCAATTATGATAAAACGGAATAATGACAAAAAATGTATCGTTGTATCCGAGGTCGGTGCGTTTTAATTGACATTACAAGCGAGGTTCGCTAACATTATTCTTCATGGGAATCACAACCACCAATTGATGAAGTTATAACTGAGTTGTCACCACAACCGAAGTCGTTATCGAGTTCAACTGCATATAACTGAAAACAGCCCAACGGGGCTCCGCCATAGAAATTGTATACCAAAAATCCGGGAGTCAAAAAGGGTTGAGAACCGCTGCTCCATTTTTTTATTTTTGATGAGGCCACAGCCGCTGTGAATGAAATAGAGAGGTAATTCTAGGTCCAGTCACAAGGATGAGCCTCCGTGATTCAAAATTGTGCCTAAATCTCTCATAATTTTCACGTTTTTTTTACGCCTACTTTTATCATAACCTGCGTTTTAAAGTTTCATGAAACCATTACAAAACTTTGTTTAGAAATTACACACAGAAGATCATATTTTTTTAATTAGTTTAAGAGATTAACACTACATTTAAAGATTAATACCAAAATAGGCACACATCTTCAACTAGGCTGATTTACATTGTAGACACGAAAGAATAATTTCCTGCAATTTATATTAGTAATAAAAACTAAATTTATATATTTATCCTTTTTTTTATTTGCCCTTAATTATTTACAGTGGATCAGATGAAAACGTACACTTCGAAAGGCGAAATATCAAGGTAATAGAGTAGTGCAGCGTTTCTCAACCTATGATCCGCGACGATGTCATAGGTTGTCCGCTTGCAGACTTGATAAAATTATTGACACTCTTAATAATTGATATTAGTAATATCCATATGGGTTTTCAAATAAAATTATACCTTCATTCTTTGGTTCACCTTACGTCATCGAGGAGAATGCAGGAGATTTCAATCCTAAATACGGGATATCACTAAATTTTGCCAGAAATTGCATTTTATTGCTTTAAATGAAAATTTGCTAATTATTAAAATTGCTTGAGGGTGTGGAAATAAAGGACTGCTACAAATCACAGTAAACAAAAATGTATTTCACAAAAAAAAAATATTCAAATGATTTAATGACCGTATTTCTTTGAGTAAAATTTGGTTAAATGGGATCTTAAATAATAATTTGTAAAATACGGGACATCGCAAATTGTCATCAAAAACATTGCCAGAAGTAGGCACAATCACCAATCGTAATTAAAATCGAGGATGAAATGTTATGAGATAAATAAAACGATAAAAAAAGGCATGGGATGTAATAAATGTGAGATGAATATTTATAATTTTTGCCATAATTGTCATAATATAATTTATATTACGAAAACGCTTTGTATATTCACGACTTTAGCAAATATTACACATTCAAATGCATGTCGTTGTAAAAACGGGACAAATGTATAAAAAAAATCGAAACAACGAAAATTACAGGAATGTCCCGTAATACGGGGCACAAGTAGTCCGACATTTTACTGGTGAAATGTTTTGTTTTCAGAAAGCAGTTTCCTTGTTTTTAGAAAGGCAGTAGTGTACCCAAGTTACCACACCTGAAAGGGTGACTTGGGTACACTACTATAGTGTTTCTCTAATTTTCTGAAAACAAGGACCAGTAAAATGTCTGAAACAATTTGACGGACCACTTGTGTTCCGTATTACGGGACATTCCTGTAATTTTCGTTGTTTCGATTTTGGTATGACTTTGAAAATTCATTTATCTTTATTATAGTAAGCTGCAAAACAATTATCCATAAAAACACAGAGAAAAGCATCTTCTTTCTTTCTCTCTCTCTCTCTAATGGTGCAACTTCTAGTAAAAAATGTTTAATTCATAAGGGCGATAATACTATAAATGTCCAAAATCTATACCCAAGTCTCCCCACTTTACGGTATTCCATGTCTCGGAAATAAGTTTTTGTCATATTTGAAAAATACGGTTTTTTTTCTTAAAAAAAGGGCTGGTAACCTTTCTAATAAGTAGTCTGTACTTAAGAGAATCTCGTGTGACGCCAAAGTTGTCTGATTACAGGCTGAAGCTTACCGGCTTTTATATCTTAAGTCTATGAGCTTACCCGATATTGACATGAGGGTAATTGTGATGCCGACCGCAGGCGCTGCGTTGGTTATTCATTATAATGCCCCTCTCAACGTAGCATTTTACTTGCGCGTCTTCATACTACGTCTCTGTTTCTTTTTTCAAATTTCTGTGCTTTTGTAGGAACTGACTAGTTTGTGAATGAAGTTCCACTACAAAGATACATACGGTGGAACCCCGTTTATACGACGTTCAAAAGATCGCGTCGAAACGTCGTATAATAAATGCAAATGTCGCATAACTTGAAACCTTGAATGGTGGCGAGAGGGTTCCCGCTGAGTGTATACACTAAATTTTCTGGCACCCTTTTTGGGCTAGAAAAATACAATGGATCCAGCAAAAGCAAGTTAGACGGTGGGGGAGGATCATAGGTTATACAAAATAAGCGTGAAGATATTATATGATGATCAAGGTAAATAATATTGAATACAAACACAAATACAAAGGCCACAACAGACAAAATTACAGTAATTCAATGGACCAATTGCATTTTTCCTATACAAAAATTATATTTGAGAAAAAAAATATGAAATTGAATTTCCTGAAACCATATTATAAGTTACTCAAATATTGGTTTAATATTACTGCTGCTTAAATTTCGAGTACAGTAATACCCCGAAGTCACGCGATAGTTAGGACCGATGCCAACTATGCAAGTCGAGTTCACGTAAGTCGGTGTACAGTTTTTCATAAAAATACATATAAATATTAGTTCATTGGGACCAAATTTTTTTAAGAACACCCGTCTCTTTTTTTTTTACTGCCACTGTAATGCTATGGTAGTCTTGTATAGCTTCATAAAATGTAACTTCCGTTGTGAATGCAATACGGTCCGGTAAATAATATACACTTTTTTATACACATACCCGTATACAAAAAAGTATAACCGGCACATACTCGTGTATGGTTAATTTGAATCTTCTTGTTCTTGATTCACCGGCTTAGTTCATTACAGATTAGGGCTGCCAGGACCGTGGCCTCCTTGGGTTTCAGTGGCAGGGCTTCGATATAAGTTTTATTTTTTGTTTTTTAAACTATAAATGTACAATAGAAAGGTCTATGAAAAAAGGTCTATGACTGGGGGATCACCGCGGAAACCCCATGTGAATATACCATCAAAACCTGATGTTTATACAGAGTGTCTTGTAAGTGCTAATGCGACTTTTATCTCGTCAACAATTTGTTGTAGAGGTATGGTTTCAATTTAAAAAATGCTCAAAATGTGTAAAAAAATTACACTGTACCAGTTTTTTGAGAGTGAAAATACAGTGTGTCACTAAATAAAAAAAATCTAAATTTTTATACGATCCCTCCTGTCCTCTACCGTACAATTAGAAAGTTGTTGCCTTACCTTTTCTGAGTCGAACAAAAGAGATTCTGTTTTTAACTGCAATATTCAAAAAGATATTTGAATTCAAAATTCGGAGAAAAGTTGGGAAAGGACAGCATAAATAAGAGAAAGTCCGATTTTTTAATTAAAATATCTAAGTGAGCATTGTAGTTAAAAACATGGGATTTTTTTTTTTTTTGTTGGGCTCAGAAAAGACAGGGCAACAACTTTCTAATTGGAAGTTAGAGGACAATGGGGACCATATAAAAATTTAGATTTTATACTTTGTGACACACTGTATTCTCACTCTTAAAACTGGTACAGGGTAATTTTTGAACGCCTTTTGAGCATTTTTTAAATTGGAATCATACCTCTACGACAGGCGGTTGATGAGATAAAAGCCGCATTAGTACTTACAGGGCCCCCTGTTTAACAGCGTTTCTCAACCTATGGTCCGCGACGATGGTACAGGTGGTCCTAGACAGACGATAATTTTAATTGTAACTAAGCGAAAAATTTTTTCATTGATATTAGTAATATTCTTATGAATTCAAATAAAAATTAGACCTTCATACTTTGGGGTAACGATATCTAATCGAAGAAAATACTGCAAATCGCAATATTAAATATGAAGTAAATTGTAACTATATAAAAAAAATGCAATTTATGACAAATTTGCTAAATTGCTGAAAAGTCGGGAAAACTAAAATGTGTTACATGAAAACAAAAAAATTTTCATCATTACTGCGGGAACCATTTTCACTACGGGAAACTGTGGTCTGGCATACAGCAAAATACGGGACAGTGCTAATTATCACCAAAACCATTGACATAAGTCAACAATATCACCAATCTTTTCTGAAATCGTTGAAAATTATGAGTCAGTGGAAAAGTGAAGGACTAGGATAAAAATGCACTTCACGGAAAAAACATTCAACACATATGATAAAAAAAATTTAAGATCGAAAAGATGAGTATTTATATATTTAGTTATAATTATGTATAATTTATATGTTATGAAAGTTATCTTCATTCACCATTTTAAATAAAGATTACAAATTCGAATAACCTCCGTTAAAAAAAATGGGACAGTTGCATAAATTCGGAACGCACAAAAGCACAGGAATGTCCCGTAAAATAAGGGACAACATGGTGATGACACTCATGCTGTAAGTTAAAGGTACGTTGAATTGTCTCAGCTATTCGGTACTTGGATTCAGGAAGAGGTTGATAAACGCTGCTTTTGTATACCATCCACAAATTACTCCATTTCAAAACTTGAAATGATCAGCAATGTGATGCTGTAGCGTGTGTTTAACGTCTTTCACATTCACGTAAACCCACCTAAAGTAAGTGATTGAAAACTGTTTTCTTGTCGGCCAAGCGTGAAACGTCTCGTGTCTTATTTAAACGTCGTGTGTTATCACGAAATAACATTAAACTTTTTTCCCCCCCATTCACTCACCACTCTAACAGATTTAGGACAAACTACCTTTCTAATTTTCAACGTTGAGATAAAATGACAACAGTTATCGATTATATAGTCGTGTAAAACACGTTGTCACTACGGGTAATGACTTGCATACAGTGAGGGGAAGATTACCGATCAATCAGAAATATCGTCAACCGTGTAGGTAAGATAACAATGACCGACGTGCGACGGGTCACTTCGCTAGCTGACCATGAACTATTTATCCCACGGTTATAATTAAATCGTTGACTGTCCAAGATATGTCACCTGTCGCGATCGATCGGATCAATCGATCTAGAGACGGTAAACAACAACTTGGGTTGATTTAATGGAGACGCAAAACTCTTCCCCGTATATCGTATCATATAACAATGACTTTCCTTCTTCCTCGTTGGGGATTGCGTTACCTGTTGAGCTATTAACATGCGATTATCATTAGTTGCGTTTATTAATTGCGGTCTCTTATTGCTATTGCGTTATTAAAGACTGAATGAATAGTTAATGAAACTTATTATCGTAATGTTATGTATCGTAAGTTAATGAAACTCTTGGAAAAGATTGGCAATGGTGAGGAACAGGTTTTTGAATTTTGCTGATGTTTTTCGCTTTGACCGGTTGTTTGCCTCCTGTGTTGAATTGAACCGGACATTAATTTCAACATCCTGGAGAAGCCATTCGATTATAATATCAGCCAATACGGAAATGACATTTTCGATTTTAAAAAATATCAAAGCTAACTAAACTATCACTAAGTATGCCCTTCAACAATCTACAAGTTTGACAAATTTAATCAATCTTAGACGAGGAAAACATTTTTTGATCTGTTTGAATCCTTATCATAAAATACATTTTATATCTATAAAACAAAAAAAAAAAAACCGTTTTTTAGGTTATTTTAGGCCAATTTTCTGTGGATTTGAAAAACAGTTAAAGCAAGATCTTTTGATAAATCTACTACAAACCAACGAGTAACGACCTGTCATTGACTGATGTTCTTAATCTTCATGTACGTAACATAACCGATGGAATTTCCTATTATGATAAAAATTCAGAGATTATATCTGATAGATAATAAGCTTTTTTTGTATTATTATTTTTCGAAAAAGACTTTTTTTTTCTCTCTCGGTAAATATTTAGTTTTACGTTGATGTTTCCAGAGAAATCACATGTATGGTGCCTATTACATCTATATAGCCCATATAAAATTGGTTTTTTTAAATATATTGCGAGGTTTACTATACAAAGATTGGCCAATTTCACCAAACTCATTTCTTGTTTATTTTTAGCAAGGAGAGAACCACACGAGTTATACGTTTATATATATATATAAACACATATATAGAAAACAGAGGTTAGAGGTGAAGAAGACAGGGATCGAAGAAAAGTTATGAGCAGATGAAGACATCTTTCGATAGCAATCAGCCGTAAAGACAAGACCCTATGATTTAGATTTTGAAATAAAATGTATAAATACAAAAAAAAAAAAAAAAAAAAATATAACAATAATAATGAAAAAACTATAAAGACATCAAATACCGTCATGGGTGATATTAATGTTCGAACGCTGTTATTTAATGAATAGTTTGCTTCTATTGTTCACCCGTGCGTGGAATGAAAGTTTTGAAAAAATACAAAAATACAATCATTTCCCGAAAAATTTTCTCAAAATTCTTATTATTTTCCCTCCAATATCAACTATCCGATAACTAAAGTCTAGACAGATGATTGCTCAATCCCCGTCTTGTTTTTGCGAATAAATAACGAGTGCCACACGGGTGATCCAATTCATAGAAGAAAATTAATTAAATATTTAGCAACCAAATTTTTTCCTCCCCCACAAATAATAATAAAAACATCGATTTAGAAACTAAATGTTGATCAATACACTAAAAATATATGAGAGTATATTCATTTATCGTCATCAAGTTACGTTTGGGGGGGGATCGAGTATTTTTTCAATCAAAAACCTGTCAAAATATGGAATAGTAGACAGTGCGTCTACATTTTTATAGAGAGCAATTTATCTTGTTGTTGAATTTTTTTTTTTTTTCATGTGTGTATACGCATTCTGTTGTCGAAACAGTAGTTTATGCAGATGACCCACATGTACAGTTTTACTTTCTTATTTTTTTTTTCCTTGCCCCATCTTAAAGTGGTCTTCTTCTAGTTCTTCTTAAGTGTAAGGAAATGTCAATTCAGCGGAAGTTCCCCTTGCAATTTTTTTTTTTTTTTCGCTACCCTATTTGAAGGTTCAGCCTCCCTTAGGCGATTATTTCAGACTGTTTGCTGGCGTGTGTGTCGCCTATTCTAGCTTGAAGGCACTCATCAAAAGTCAAATGTTGTCGGCTATCTACTTAGGCGAAGAACATTTAATGGCGAAAAATACACCTATTACGGGAAAGTCACTCGTACCGCTGTATGGTCTGCCGCCGCCCCATCTATTGAATTCTGATCACTTGTTATTCTCTCTCTACTGATGCGTAAACGGGAAATACATAATTCCAGCATTTTTATTTTTTGCTTTTTTTTTTTCTCAGATGAGCTTTTTTTGCACACTGAAAGTTTTTTCTTCTTTTTTTTTCACACTTATAACTGAACCGCTGTTTTTCATTCAAATGTATAGAGTTAAAGAGAAAAAGTTATAGTTAAAATCCACGTATAAATAATTTGTTGGAAAAAACCAAAATAGAAAATTCAGCTAAACATAGAGTATATTCGGGTAATATGGAATATGTTGGGTGATATGGAATACACACACACACACCAGGTTTTCTCTGCTTTCAGGTATGGCCTACAAGTGGAACAGTGATAAACAACTTGAAAATGCCCCTATCACGCTATAGCAGCGTTTTTCAACCTATGGTTCGCGGACCATATGGTAAAGGTGGTCAACAGGCAGACTTGATAACTCACTTCCAAATCAATTATAAAATTGTTTAATTGGTATAATTGATATTAGTAATATTACTTATGAGTTCAAATAAAACAACTCCATACTTGGCGTCACCATATTTAATCGAGGAAAATGCAGGGAATTGTGACATTAAATATGGGATACACTTACTGTAGCCAAAAAATGCAGTTTACGACAAATTTGCTAAACATTGCAAAATTTGCTGAAATGAAGTGCTACTGCAAACCAAATTAAACAAAGATGTATTTCATGAAAAAAACATTCGTCGTGACTTGGTGACCATATTTCATTAAGTCAAATACGGGAAGCGCTAGGATCTCAAATACGGCATAATACGGGACATCGTCAATTGTCACGATGCAATAAGTGTTGTCAAAACTTAGCCATAAATCAAAAACTGTTGCTAAAATTTGCTGAATATTACAAATGCTTAGCAAATGAAGGACTAAGGTACTGGAAATCACTGTTCATTTAAATGTAGCCATAATTATCATAATACGATTTATAAGCTATAAAAATTATTATCATTCACGAGTTCAGTAAGCATTATAAATTCAAATAAGATCTATGCTTCGTTGAAAAAAACGGGAAAAGTGTATTAAATAGTTGGAACAGCCAAAAATCTGGCCCTTCTGTGAGCCTCGTAAAGTACGCGACACAATCATGTTGTAAGTTTGTAGTCCGTCGAATTGTTTCAAACATTTTACTGGCCCTTAGATTCAGAAAAGTTGAGAAACACTGCGCTACGGAATCGGTGTCACTCGGTTTTCACCAATCATCACGGATGTTATACAAGAATATTTGTTTTTCCACTTCCATAAATTTACTCACGCAAGTTTTCAAAATCATCATTAATTAATAAAATTGTACCTAATAATCTGAAACTAAGCACAGTGTACATCACAAGTGTTGTATTTTATTGTGTTGTGCTAATATTTAGCTGGCGATTCTCTGTGGTTAGATGGAACGTCTTTTTTTCACAGATGCTGTATCGGGTAATATAGAATACTACATGTATTATCTGAGTTGGGCTAGAATATCTCTTCAAGATGGAACGTTTAATAATATAAAAGAGGAAAGGGCTAGAAATAATGTGTACCATGTTCTCTGCGGACCCGCCTATTCTGCCCAAAAACAGTCAAGGTGGGCCCGTAGAGAACATGGCACATATTATTTCTAGATCTTTCCTGTTTTATATTATTAAACGTTCCATGTTGAAGAGATATTCTAGCTCAACTGGAATGCATTTGTGACTCTTGTGAATGTAACTGACACCACCACCATCATCAACGACAAAAACAAACGATGAAGTTGTCATTTTTCATTGTCATAGACTCATTAAATCTTGTTTTTGATCGATTCGGATTAGTTTTCTTCATTTTTTACCCCCCCCCCCCCCATCCATATTATACCACAAAAATGATTTTTTAAATGCCTTTTTTTTTGTATTTTTAAATATGATAGAGTTGTCAATGCAAAGACAAGAAACCAAATTTTATAGAACTAAAAGTTTCAGGTTTCCAATGTGTGTAATGAATATTTGTTACTATAATTAATTATAATAATAAATATATTGTAAAAAAACAAAATTAATTATTCTTAACATAATAAGTATAATTAATTATAATGATTATAGCTATAATTATTACATAAAAATAATCTTAAACCTGATTTCAGTAAAGAATAAAAATGCAAGTAAGGTGAAAATACGGGGAAAAACGAGACATTTCTATAAAAAAAAGTCCGGAAAGCAATTACGGGAGAGAGAATGATCATCCTATATAAAGGGTATATAGGCGGCTGCTGTGAAACAATCAAATAAATACTGTCGAACTTGGTTTATTCGAAGTCTAGTCAGTAGAAAAAAGTTTGTATTATCCAATTTGTGTCTATCCTGGATTTGTAAAATGACTACAAATCGCAACTTAATCATCAACATTCACATGGGATAGTAATTATCAGTTATTAAAATTTTATCATCAGTTACGAAACCGTTTCCCAAATTTTAATAAGTTAAAATTATAATACAGCGTATATAATGGATCTTATATAGCTGCCACGTTATTCCACTGTTCTGGAATCAGCATGACTGCAGAATTTCTTGACCATGCTCAAAGCCTGATTTGCGGAAACAGTTCATGATCATCCGTTACCAAACGGTTTTCCAAATTTTACTTATTATTTCTTGTGCTATCAAGGAAATACACTTTCATTAACCCATTGGCATCATTCGAAAAAGTGGAAAATTGGCCCACATCACCAAATTTTTTTTATTGTATAAAGTTAGAAATATTGCAAAATGGAAAAAAGTGAAAAACAATATGGCGTACAGAAAGAATTTATAATGTTACTTAGTTTAATGAAGATATACATAGAAAACAATTTGAAAAATTAAATTTAACAGTTTTATACAGTATGATAGTACTCTAGTATTTTGTTCTTATGCATAAAAAACTGGTGCGCATGTATGCGCTTTGGTGATTTAATGTCCAGGAAAATTCCACGCATATATGCGCTTATGATGCAAATGGGTACGAGACTTTTCATACTTTAATTACGATAAAAAGATTCAGATTTTGAATGGTAGGCTACACCTTAATCCATACATGCTCAACCGATGGTCCGCGGACCAAATGTGACCCTCTTAGTCTTTTGATGTCGCCCGCGACCTCAAATCTAATTTTGTAAAAATGAACTAAGCAGCACATTTACAGCTTGATCTGTAAACGTGCCACTTGAATGGCCCGCCATTGAAGTGGCGGGCTCAAACGTTCTCAAACCAATGAAGTTGCTCGCAATCTCCAGTAAGGTAGGTAGTACTCACCCAAGTAGAGTCTGACTTCTTGTAGAATTTCTCCAAACTAAATTTGCTCATACAAAAATCATGATTTCTTTCCTCCACAAATTTGAATTATCCAAAACATTCGAAAAGAATTCGCATTAAAGAAGAAATTTTAACATTAAATTAGATAGAAAACTTGAGCAGAGTTAGTAAGAGTTCGAATTGTGCAAAATTCTAATTCCAAGTTCTATTGTATCGCATTTAGACGTGATGGAAAGATTTTGTGATATCCCCACGAGTTAGTTATAAAAAGTGTGCGTTTATCTTTTTTTGTGTTATTTTCATTGTATTGTTTTACATGGTGTCGTCATCTGTATTTTCATACTTTCCTGTATTATTGTGTGTGCGTCCTTGGAATTAAAAATAACAACATATTTGGATTATTTTGAAAAAAAATGTTTTAAAAATACCAAGACTTCAATTATACAGGGTGATTCACAACTCAACGCACAAAATTTTAGGGGGTAGAAAACACAAAAACAAAGCAGAATCACATAGGAATCTGTGAGCGGAAACCCCAACCTGATCAACTGGGGGATAAACGAAGATGCAGAAATGACAAGCCAATAATGGGTGGAAAAACTCTTTATTTAGCGATACTATACACGAGAACAGTACACGTTAGGTTTCGAGAGTAGGTCGTTGACTCTGACACCGACCTCGTCGCAGCTGCAAACGAATTCGAAATGCCGGGTATTTTTGAAAAGGTTCGACAATCAATGCATTGCCGCTGTGAAGCGTGCATAACTGTGTATGGTAAGAACTTTGAGCACTTGTGAAACTTAACGTGTACACGTACTGTCCTCGTGTAAAAGTACCGCTAAATAAAGAATTTTTCCACCCATTAATTGGCTTGTCATTTCTGTATCTTCGTTTATCCTCCAGCTGATCAGGTTGGGGTTTCCGGTCATACATTCCCATGTGATTCTGTTTTGTTTTCGTGTTTTCTATCCCCTATAAGTTTGTACGTTGAGTTTTGAATCACCCTGTATAGAAACTTATATGTTATTGCCAAATCCCGAAAATGGCTAATTCGCGAAGTAGCCGGCCCCGTCGACAAATTTCGTTAAATATTGACCCGGCCAGTTCGCGAAGTGGCTGGTGGTCCCTGGCCAAAGTCCGATAACAAAAAAGCATGATTCGGGATTATCGTCAAGTTAGCGTATTTTTTCGTGATAATTATGTACACGTTAGTTACGGTAACCCATCAAACCGCAATCATGATGCGGTCATCATTTTTTTCCCCAAAATTTGGAAGAAAAACCTATATAATTATTTTTGTAGTTTTCTCTCGAATTTCACTTTCTTCTCTCGTCTCATGGAGCTAATCCAAAACAGCTGCTATATATAGACATGTATCACACGTAGACGATTGAAAAAATGGATTAGGCTACTACGGGTCTCCTTAGGCCGTTTTACATCAGCACATCGAGATCTGAGATTTGACCGAGATCTCCGGCCACTTCACGATATGGCTGGCCAAAGTCCGAATCGTTTTTGCAATTCGCACTTCGGCCAAAACTCTTGGCGAGTTCGCGAAGTGGCTGACTCCGTCACGAATTGTCACTTTGGCAGTAACATATTTAATTAATATTGAAGGTTTTTAAAAGTTTTCTTGCTCGAATTTCAGTTTCAAATTCGTGTGTATCGCGTAAAATAGGCCTACCGTATTCGCAAACTTTGCTAGCCATAGAGTTGCATCATAAATTAGTAAATTTCGCAAATTTTTATGCATGCTTTTGTTGTCTTGTTCATTTTGTTGTCGTTTTATATTAGGAAAAAATTGCGTTTTATAAATCTTTATATGAAAATGTGGCATTCTCATGTCTAAAGATTTCTTCTCCGAATGGTTACATAAGGAGTTTCTAATAACGTCAGTTACACAGAATGTAATAATCATTACTGATAGCGGGATTTTGCAACCTGCATGTTTACTACTGTTTTATTGTCTATAGGTATTTATGAGTGTAATATGTTACTCATAACACCCAGCAAACTTAAGTTATCCCAATGAATCATACCTTAATTATTTTTACGATCGATCTACACGCTACTATCATTTTAAGCAAAGTGTGTTCGTTCATCGTAAGCTGCGAAAAATTGTACGATAATTATCATAGTAACTGCTATAAATCGTCCAACTCCCGTGCTTAATTAAACTACGATAGTTATTGTTGATTAGTGATTGTCGATTATCACAGAGATAAATGTTTCATTGCATTTAATGTGGGTCATGACCTATAAAATCTAATGGCCATTTTCAAATGACTTTCTCCTCCAACAAATGGATACATATTAAGTTTAATCGCTGGATATACTATAGCATATATATCTTTCATTGAAAAAAAATGAGATCATTTCGCTCAAATTGCAAAATCAGTTCAATATTTACTCGCTACGTTCAAAATGAATGCAACAAAAATGACGTTTTCATAAGAAACTATTATTTTTGTTTTCGAATCCATAAAAAAAATTTATTAGAAAAAATTCATAACATGTTGAAAATTCCGTACGCATGAACTAGATCAACGTTTTTCAACCGCATGCATTTATGGTCAGCATGCAGACTTGATAATTCAATCCTGGTTGAATGTAAAATTATCCAACTGTATGTAATTGATATACACTGGCGAAATAAATTAAGAGAATTTGCATATTTTATCGAATTTCATGAAAAGAACTGAACTGAATGTAAAGCCACTGCTTCTAGACAAAAATGCAAATCTTGTACGTCAAATACGTAAGCGTACACGTGTGTGTAGGCGGAGCCAGTAGAGAAACGGGCTTTATAAGCGCGCGTAAGTTAAGACGCATTTCGTTCGCTAGCACACCTCGGCGAATTTATTGGTGTTATTTTGCAGCAATCGGTTAATTTCAAATTTTAACAGTAAAAATGAGTAACCACCAACGTTTAGATGATCGAATGAGGTGGCGAATTGTGGGGAGGCTAGATGCAGGCTAATATCAAGTCCAGATTTGTAGAGAGTTCAATTTAACGCACAGCGTCGCGTGTAACTTATGGAAACAGTTCCAGGATACCGGATCCATCGAGAGAAAGCCTGGGCAAGGTCGTCCAAGAGCCACGACGGCCAGAGAAGATCGCCATTTGTCGATTATAGCGAGGCGTAACAGGAGTGCTACAGCTTCTCAGCTCTCTCGTGACTTGTATGCAGCCACAGGAACCCGTGAATCAAGGGTGACTGTTTGCAAAAGACTTCATGAGAGAGGGTTGTTTGCAAGAAGACCTGCTGTTTGCGTCCCGCTCACTTCTACGGACAGAAGAATCCGTTTATCATGGTGCAGAGAGCATAGAGATTGGAGTATGGATCAATGGGCGACCGTTCTCTTCACTGATGAGTCCCGGTTCAGCCTAAGCACCGATTCTCGCCGTACGTTCATATGGAGAGAACCAGGGACCCGCTACCTACCCTCCAATATCCGCGAAATCGGCCATTACGGCGGAGGAGGTTTAATGGTCTGGGCAGGCATCATGTTGGATGGCCGCACACCTCTCCATGTCTTTGAAAGAGGCACTGTGACTGGTGTGAGGTATAGGGATGAGGTCTTGGAGCCCTATGTTCGTCTTTTCAGGGGTGCAGTTGGCCCTGAGTTCATTTTAATGGACGATAACGCGAGGCCACATAGAGCTCTTCTGCTCGACGATTTTCTAGAGAGTGAGGATATTCGCCGGATGGATTGGCCAGCCAGATCTCCAGCCCTTAACCCTATAGAGCATGTCTGGGACGCTCTGGGGAGGGCAATTGCAACTCGCAACCCCCCTCCGGGAACCATCCAAGGAATGAAAACAGCGTTGCTGAACGAGTGGGACCAATTGCCACAGGAAATGATAAACTGCCTTATTTCAAGTATGAATCACGCTGCGAGACCTTGTATATCTGTAAGAGGGAACCATACCCCCCTATTAACCCATTTTTTTGTTTATTCTGCAACCGCTGTTTCATACCTTCCGACTCCAACGAGTGTTACGCACGATCATGCGTGTGTATTACAATTATTGAATGGTTATTTGTTTTGTATTGTATCAATGTATGTACATATCAAATTTCATTAAAATCGGTACAGTAGTTCTAGAGATAATCGATCAAGTCTGCAAATTCTCTTAATTTCTTACACCAGTGTAGATAATAGACTATCCATATAGGTTTAAATCAAAAATTTCTATCAGTACATATTAAATATTAATTTCACAATACAGGAAATTACTATCCTAAATACAATATCACTAATTGTAGGCAAAAAATTCATTTACAACAAATTTGCTAATTACTGCTAAAATGAGTAAAAGGGGGAGGGAATAAATGGCTGATACAAATCGCAGTAAACAGAAATGTATTTGTCGCAAAAAACATTCAAATGACAGGATGACCACATTTCGTTGAGAAAAATAAGAGGTACTGGGATCTTTTAAATACGGTAAAATATGAGATGTCGCCAATTTTCATCAAAAACGTTGCTATAAGTCGGCAAAATCCCCAATTGGGGTCAAAATCGTTGAAAAATTGAGGGAAAAAATGTTGAACCTGCGACAAATATGTGAGATGAATATTTGTATGTATACAACCACAATTATCATAACTTGAGAGTGTTTATTTACGATTTTAGTAAATATTACAAATTCGAAAAAGCATCGTTGAAAAACGGGACAAATGTATAAAAGAAATTCAAAACGACTAAAAATAAAGAAATGTCCCGTAATAGAGGACACGAGTGAGCCGTCTAATTGTTTCGAACGTTTTTCTGGTTCTTGGGTCCAGAAAGGTTGAGAAACGCTGAGCTCCGCAAAATATAAACTTGAAAAAAAAGTAATACACGTAAAATGAACGCCTTGTATTCCAATATATCTTACGCGAAAAATGACAACTTCACTTGAATGACAAAGTAATCGAAAGCAATAGTATTTGAAGAAACTCTTCAAGTATCTATTCAACCTAATGTCTTCGTGTTTCTCGGAATAAATACACAATTATATCGAAGAACGAAGCCTAAAATACTCGCGGTGAAATTAAAAGCATTGCACGGTTTTCTTTCCTTCACACGAACGACAGCATTCATTGACTTTTCATAAGGTCGCATTCATCAAATTGTGATTGGCGATGTCATGCTCTGTAACAGATGGATTTCATAATTACACGTTATTAATTCCGTACAACAGCTTAATGGCAGCTTCAAGAAATGCCTTATTCTTGGACTAAACAAGCATCGGGGATTCTCAAGACTTCTTTTTTTTAGTATCTCTTCTTCTCTCTTTTTCTGTTGCCTTTACCCATCAAAGACATTCGATAACATTTGCATCGCTCATACAGAGCAGCTCTACCCCTTCTTTTAATTTTTGCTTCAAGCCTTGAGCACTATTAAGAGTGGTAATTATTTATAGTTTCCTCCTTATCTGATATTACGAGCTGTGTGTTCAATTACATCGAATACTATGAATGGAAATTCGTCTAATACTTTAGAAACACTTGTTTTTTTTATCAATATCGCGCGACGTCTATCTAACATGTTATTATAGCGGCGTAAGCTTCGCGGGGAAATGTTATAAGGTGGGGATATCGCGGTGGAAACAGAAAGGGACATTTTAGGATTGATTTTTAGTGAACTAGAATCTACATTTCTATAAAGAATTATTGTTATTGAATAATGGAGAAAGAGTATGTTTCTGCTGGATTTAAACGCGTTTAGACAACCGTGAAAAATGCTATAGTTTGAAAGAGGTGATTAAAGAAGCAAAGGGTCGTTAGCACATCATCAAATCATCAAGAAACGCGGGAAGTGCTCCAAAGAGGCGTTGACGCTCAATTTGCTTTCCATTCCATGCATTCCACAATCGAAGCGTCATGGACTAACGCCTCACTTCTCTTTTTCTACTCGATATAACAGAGTTGACACTAGTTCTACCCACTTATTGAGAAACGTTTTGTTCCAGCCCACAAAGCCAAGCGAGTCAATTGACTCGTGTAGTTCTTCCTCCTCCTCATTTTAGACTAAGTACGATCATCACTTTTAATGGTGTGGAAAAATAGGCTTTTTTGATTTTCCTCTCTAAAAACAAATAATGTTTGTTTTTCTTTTCAACGTGCACTAACAAAAATTTGACGATTTTTTTAGGAAACCTTCTAATGAACTTATAAATACTTATGAAATTTTTCACTCATTTGCAAAACTGCAAAACTCGTCTAATTCACTGCATTACTCGTGCCAGATGAAGCTTAGATTACTGAAACGAGAGTTGAGTAAAATTACTAGCAAATATTAATTTATTTTTGGTAATTGTCTTCGTAAGTGATTATAAATATTAAAAAATCATATGCAGCTGCTTAGTCATTTCAATTACCGTAGCACATTCGACAATTATAGAGAAAGATACAATGCATTATTCCTCATCTATCTACAAAGTTGGTGTCGAATCTAAAAGA
This sequence comes from Pholcus phalangioides, assembly GCF_987345545.1. Classification (NCBI taxonomy): domain Eukaryota; kingdom Metazoa; phylum Arthropoda; class Arachnida; order Araneae; family Pholcidae; genus Pholcus; species Pholcus phalangioides. The sequence continues at coordinate 28,413,995 of NW_028301600.1, forward strand.
TTCAACTCTCTTCTACCTATATGAAAATTGTAACAGCTTTTAACCCTTAAATGCGTAGCTTTGCATATGTGCAAATGTTTCTTTAAACGTTCGCTACTGTAGTTTGAAGATAAAAATTCAGAATCACGTTTGCATATAATGTGAGGTCATATTCTTTTCATTTATGTTTTGAATTTGTTGGTAGATGTCCCAATTAACGACAACTCTTCGTTTGTTACAGAGCATGAGTGAATGTGATGTCGCAAATTTGTCAAAATGTTTTGTTTGCATTTCTTTTCTATCATCTGGAAGTTCGCAAACCAAATTTTTCCCTTAGTAGGCCTATAGTTTGAATCATAGAGAAGTTAGTTACAGTGAATCCAGCTTATAACGTTTTTCAAAAAAAAACCCATCGTAAAAACGTTGTAAGCGGGAAAACGGTTTGAACGGGAAATCTTAATGAGAATTACTTGGAGTTGGGACCACGAAAATAAGTCGTACTAAGCGGGAAAACGTCCTAAATGGGAACGTTATAAGCAAAATCGACTGTATTTATTTGGAAAGTAATATTACTTCAATACATTTATTTTATGTGCGATTTTTGAGGCTCTGCACGTCTTCAATGGGACACACACACTCTCTCTCTCTGTATAAGAATATTTAATTCAAAATAGATTTTTTTAAAATACTTTTTCCGGTTATAAATCATTAACTATGAAAGAAATTATCAGGTCGAAAAAAAGAGCATTTAAGGGTTAAATCGAGCAGAGGTTTCATTACATTCAAAATAAATGATTCAAAGCTATTATTGTAGCGTTCGAAAAAGCGTACAGAATGCTTGGTTTCATTCTCAAAAAGGTATCTTCGCGTTCTCCTAAAGCGATCCTTCCACTTTTCCGGGGCTTGGTTCGTTCCAGATTGGAGCATACCGTTAAGTTTTGAAGACCATACTTACAGAGAAACATTGCCTTAGTCGAGGGAGTGCAGAGAAGAGCCACGCGTGCCCTTGATGGCACACGGGGCTTAAGCTATGAAGAGAGACTTGATTTTTTGAATACGTTTACATTGGAAGAACGCAGGTGTCGGGGGGGGATATGATTGAAGTGTTTAAAATTTTCAACGGGATGAATGAAATCGACCACGAGTTACTAATACACCGTCAATCAACTGCTTCGAGAAGGGGACACAAGTATCGATTGCTAAGGGAAAATTTTAGGTTATGGTGGCGCAGGGAGTTTTTCTCCAATAGGGCTGTGAATAAATGGAATAACTTACCCACGGAGGTCGTGAATTCTAACACGACTAACACGTTTCAAAAGAAATACGTTAAACATATTGGGATAAATCGAGAAACTTTCCGTACTTAGATGAGGCAACCATAATTTTTTTAATGGGCAGTATATTTATATTTCATCATAATTATTGGTTTTTTATTGCTCTTACTGGGTTGCTGTACTTTTGATATATTTTAGATATATATTCGAAATCCATATTTTTTTTGGCCATCTTTTTTCAGCCACCTCGTTAGACATTTTGTCTGTTGTGGTCCTTGTATTTGTGTATCAGCCGTCGTCTTTCCCTCTTTCAACATCACCAAGTTGCAAGTGCTGTAATCAGTGAAAATTTGTCTTGTTTGTTTCAACAGAATCTGTGGTCTTCTATGGAAATACTTAGCTTCATTTTTCAAGCCGATATTCATGCTATATGAGGTGAGACTTGTATAAAGTCAACACTGACGCTCACCCGAACTAATGAGTCGTGTGTGAATAGAACCGTATAAAACCAATGAAAGCTATTGAATCATGCGCATCTCGTTAAAGCAAGTGATAAAAAGAAGTGGAAAAAAATAAAAATAAAACGGATAAAAAGTTATGAAAACATGAAGAGAGGATACGCCTTAGGGACATTGGTTTCCATTTCGATAGTAAAAATACATATGTATAATATCATTTTCTGTATATCTGCGATCGTGTTCATAAATATTTATCTTTCATTCATAGCCTCTGCGGCAATTTTTATCATCATAATTAAACTGGCTTATCTCGGAGCCAACTTTCAAAATCATATGCGTTTAATTATCGCGTTCAAAAAAACTGATATAAATTAATTGTTACAGGGCTCTTTACCTATAACAAGCATATTACGTGAAAAAAAGAAAAAAAAAAAAAACAAGGTACATTCGAGAATTCTATGTGTAAAAAACAAAAAAAAAAAAAAACCAGGTGCGGCCCCATTAAAAAGTCGATTCGATTCGACTACGGAACAGGACCACGTCGCAAATACGTTTTGGTACGTTGCTCGCGAATACAAGAAGATGAATCCTTACATACTCCCTAATGAGCATTAGTACTTCTAACGAATAAAAATGAGCGCGACCGAGTTCAGATACGTAGTAAATACCGTGCAAATGTAATACTTCGTGATAAAAATAAACTTCAGCTCATGATCGTCGAGCAATTAACCAGTTCCAGTCCCGTCTAATCCTTGTTCGAGAGATGTGCTGTGTCGCTCTTTCGATTTTTATTTATATTCAATTCTGGTTTGTTTTTTTTTTCTTCTAATTTCTACGAAGTACCAGATCGAATACAATCTAACGATCATTTTCCGATACACTGAGTACATCATTGATATCTAATCGATGTTTGAGTTACAGTTTTGAATGCATTTCTGACACTGAAGAAAGTAGAAAGGAAAAGAATAATAGTAAAAAAGACACGCCATTGAACAATGGAACAACGTGAAACGGTTTTTACAAGTAGTGAAAGCATAAAACCCTCGATTTTTTTTTTAATGTATTTATTTTTATTTTCAAGTGATGCTTCGTCAAGCTCTGTTATTTTCTCCCGCCTTTTGTTGAGCAAAAATAAAATAATAGTAAACTCGTATAACAGGTATCGAGTAATATCTATGAGAGTATAAGTTGCTTTGAACTTTTTACACGATAGTTCCGCACTGGAGCGGTTACAAAATGGCAATCGGATGAGAACATTTTTTTCGGCAGTTAAATCTATGATATTAATTTCTACAAAATACCCGAATTTTATGGGGGTTTTTTTTTTTCGTGCACACTCGTAAGTTTATAAATTTATAAAAAATAAGACTTGAGATTCCCCCGACAGAGCCGCCCTTAAGGATATACAAAAAGTACGTCTTGAGAACCGCGTTTTGGGAGATCCCCGCACTTACAGTAATAATAATTTCTTTCAAAAAGTTCTGGAATTCTACGTTTTCATCTAGACTTGTGTTTCCCAAAGGGGCGATGGAATGGTCCAAGGGGGCGACAGAACCTACGGATTTAACATAGGATCATATGGTTTACTTGAGTTGGGGGCAATGCGAGAGAAAAGTTTCTGGAGAAGGGGACGATGGAACAGAAAGTTTGGGATCTAATGATATAGACAAAAAATAATTCTGGAAATTCTGCATTTTCATGTAGAAAGAAATAATTCTGGAAATTTTTCACTTTCATCTAGAAAGATGTAATTCTGGAATTCTGCATTTTCATCGTTTTTGGAATTCTGAATTTTCATCATTTTCTGGGATTGTTTATGGTTCGGGAATTATTTCCTGCATCAATTTCTTAATTTTCGTGTTTTTTATTTTCTGAATTTTCTGCTCCCCTCTCCCACAGAATATTCTCTCAATATAAAATTCGGGACTGATAGGGGCCCCCAAAATTATCAAGACACCTTTGGCCCAGCTATTATTTTTGCCTCGCATCTGGTAAGAATGGCCCTGTTCACAGAGAATGTTGAACAAATTTTTTTGCGTAGATAGAGTTTTAGGTTAGATAGAATTCATTTTCAGTGTCTTGATGCCGAGTACAATCAATTTCTATCACTGTCTATGGCAGCGTTTCTCAACCTATGGCCCACTGGCCAGAGCTTGACCATGAGGTTGGCATAGGCGGTCCGCAAACCACTTGATGAAATTATTCACCCGTTGTAATTGATATTAGTAATATCCGTATGGGTTCAAGTAAAATTATATTTTCATATTTAGGTTCGCCCTACATCATGGAGAAGAACGCAGGAAATTTTAATCCTAAAGACGGGGATATCACTATATTTAAAAAACATCTAATTCATTGTTTTAAATGCAATTTGCTAGTTATTGCTAAAATTGCTGAAGGTGCGGAAATAAAGAGCAGCTACAAATCGCAGTAAACAAAAATGTATTTCACGAAAAAAATATTCAGATGATCTGATGACCATATTTCATTGAGAAAAATAAAATTCAGTTAAATGGAATTTTAAATAATAATCCATAAAATAAGGGACATTGAAAATTGTTATCAAAGACATTGTCAGAAGTACGCACAATCACCAATCGTAATTAATAATGTATCTATCATATTTCCGAAAAATTGCTTTACCATTGTCTGAAATACATATTACCCAATTTTGTCCACAGGCGAAGAGTTTACTTTAACCTTTAAATAGACTAGTCGGCCGGTAAAGAACAACCTTTGAAATTTTATCAATGACAAGCTCAGATATTTTGCGAATCGGATTCATTAGTGAAGAACGTTTTCTCATTCCCTTTACTTTGCACTTGCTAAAACTCGGAAGAAAGCCTACATCGTTAAACAAGATATGGCATTTTACAGGATACATGGGGTATAGTGATTTCTGCTATGCCGAATAAAGGATTTTAGTCATCGCTTGATAGCACCATATTGTTATTTTAGACAGAACATAGAAGCTTTTTGCCCATAGAAAAGCTCCACAACAAAATGCTCACACAGCACACGTCATATACAGTGAAACCTCACTACAACGATACTCGATATAACGATAAATTCATTTACTTCGATATTTTTTCAAATCTTGTTTGGAGTTACCTATAGACTAACGCTAAACTCCTCTCGATACAACGATATCATTTACTATGATAAATTTCTCTGTAACAATGTTTTCTGCGGTGATTTTGAAACTGATACAACGACATTTTACATATTTCAATCAAAATTACCTTCAATATATTTTTAAAGTCTTTTCCGGTATTTGTTCTCCCGAGGATGTTTAAAAACATTGGTATTTTGCACTATCTACCCTCCGAAAGTGTGGATGAAGCTACCGTCAAGCTTGTTTCTGTGTAGTACACAAAAATAATATATGGTAAACACTTTACGGTGTGAAACAACCAACTGAATTTTATTTAAGAAATAATCAATTATAATTTTTTTTGATAAATCAACACATAAAAATGCACGATATGGTTTAACTACAAATGCCAAGCTAGAAGCAACATATAAATTTGGTGGCGACTAATGATAATGCTACCTCTCGATAGACCTAACCTCTCTACAACGATAGTTTTTGTTGGTTCGCATAGTATCGAGGTTTCACTGTGATATGTCTGAAATCTCTGGTATATAAAAATCGTAAGACGATATTTTAAAGGATAAATAATAAGAGTTTGTTATTATATAGGGGGGAAACATCCATCTCTATTCATCTATTCATCATAGAGAAATCAGATTCATAAAATATCTGGGCTTGTCATTGATAAAATTCAAAGGTTTTTCTTTACCGGCGGCCTCGTTCATTTAAGGGTTAAACTCTTTGCGAAGAAGCCTGTGGAAAAAACAGCACAAAAATTGGTAATATGCATTTTAGACCAAGGTAAAGCTATTTTTTTAGATTCTTTGGAAATATGATGAGTAGTAGTGTTTTGTGCGTTTCTAGAGTGGTCCGGTTGTTTTTTGGTGCGTTTCTGGAGTGGTCCGATACAAAATGGCCAATATAGAGAAGAATATTTGTTCGTACAGTAATCCAATTATACTGTTGAACAAAATTTTATTTAATAATTTATTGCGTATAAAATTCACATAATTCGTTGAGACTTTATAGTATAGGGAGCCAGTTAAAAATGGTCTAAACCGTTAATATAGTGATATGGCTAGAGTTGGTGTTTGTTGAAGTAGTGAAAAATGTTCAAGTAATATTATTCGACAATCACAATGATGCTGTCATTGCCTTTTAGAGCTTAAGTTGGTTTAAAAGAACGATAAAAACGTGCAACATTCTTCGATTACAGTAGTGGCTCTCAACTTGGGACCATATGGCCTTCTTGTGGTCCTGGTATATTCTAAGGGAATCACAGGTGAAAATTACGCAAAAGGGGATCCAGGAAAGGTAGTTAGGAGGCCACAGAAAGCTGTGAAAAAAAAATCAGCTGTGAAGAAATAAAGTGTTCAAGTGAAGCATAGTGAGAAAAAATCTTTCGGAATCCAGCAGAGAGCCCCATACAACCTCGACCATCTTAATGCATGGGCTCATCCGGGCATGATCTAGGAGTGTGATGCCCATAGAAGGTCTACACAATAATATCTGGGATGATACTAAAATCTTCGCACAAGTAGGAAAATATATTTTTACTCTTTCTACTAAAAGTATGGGGTCTCAGAACACCACTTTACCTTGGGACTTCTGATGTTGAAATAGCCCTGCATATATCCCCCCGAAGAAACAAGCTCACTGAACTCTAGCCTAGGGTGGACACAGGCCCAGTGTGATGTGTCGGGAGGGTTGATTTATCGTTTAGGTTAGTTGATTCTCGTTAATGGATGTGGGGGGGGGGGTTGGATAATACTTGAGGGCCCACGAGAAAGAAATGTGATCCAAAGTAAATCACGGGTTAAGAAACACTGGATTATAGTAAGAAAATTCACACTTTGTTTATAAGCGGCCTACGTTCTCATAGCTATTTTCATGTCTATTTTGTCTCTGGCCAGTTTTTATTGTCCTATAACGTCTACTCTGATCATTATAATTTTTGTCACAAAATTACGGAAAGTAATTATTAAGGACAATATACTTAGTCATAAGGAATATCACAGAAAAAACACATAACAAGTGGATTGTAAAGAAAAGGAATAGAATAAATCAAAGATTACACATACAAGAGAAAATGATTTTTGACAGGCTAGCACCAAGTTAAGCGTCGAAATTGTTGATGTGCTATGTGTATTATAACACTTGAGTACGCATGAGGTGCTATAGCATCTATACAGCTTGTCACACAGTCCTTGATCCATGAACCGTGATGGAAAGATTTTCTTTTTCCAACTTATACATTTACTTTTATTTTTCCGAAGCAGGGAGAAAGAAAAAAAGCAGAGGAAAAAGAAAATACACACAGAGGAAGATGAGAAGCGCTGATGAGACATTCATCAGACTCTGACGACATTAGATGAATAATTCATCTAATTCGATTTTCTTCTCAGATCTTCTCTTATAGCATATATATTTTTTTTCTTCTATGTTTACGAATCGTTTCATGATGGAAACAATCTTATATAATGATCTTACCTCCACTTCGTCCGGCGATTTTGGAACCACGTTTTAACCTGGGCATCTGTCATTTTCAGCTGCTTGGCGAGTGCGGCTCTTTCTGCCGAAGCCAAATATTTTTGTTTGTGGAACCTTTTTTCTAATTCACAAATTTGCATCCTTGTGAATGAGGTCCTAGGCTTTTTTCGTTTCGGTGGCGTCCTGTTTTGGTATGGGTGGCCGATCCGACGAGGTGGTACCGGTGGTACCCCTGGAGGAAGAGAAAAAGGCACTGCAAAAATGTTAGTATCATTTGTATTTAAAAACAAAAACAAAAAACCATTCACTAACAAAACAAGTTTTGGCAAATCACGTTGAAATTGAAAGTAACGTCATATCATGAGCTAATTGAGAAAAAGGGGAAAAAATTCTCGTTTACGCCTATAGCCTACTATTTTCCTCAAGGAAAATAAAAGTTCGCATGACTTAACGACATGACACAATAATTAATGAGGTTTTTTTTAATTACTAACCCATTCATCACAGTCATCATGTTTAAGAGTTTTTTTTGACAGTGATTAGCGGAATCGTGTTCGTTAGACTCGATGCCCAATTTCTAGAAACAATACATGACTGGAATAAGCAACATGCATAGAACGTGCTACCTTATTTTCTGCTTTAAAATTTCCAGAAGAAATCGTCGAAAACTAAAAGTGAATCATCTAAAATCCAGGAGTGTTGATCAAATAAATTTCACAATTTAAAAAGATTGGCTATCATTCACATCTTCCATCATACTACTCTATTAATTTCTTATTATATTTCAATGTTTTTTGTAAAAGAAAAATTACCAGATCTAGCGGCAAGACAAAAATCACCGTCGAAAACGGTTTTACAAATTGCCCAACGAAGTGGCTGAATAAAGATGCCCATAAAAAATATAGTTGTCAAGTATAACCAAATAACAGAAATCTTATATAAAAGCATATGTCATGAAAGAAAAAACTAATAATTAATACTGTATAATACACACTGCCCATAAAAAAGATTATGGTTATCTTAATCTTAAGTATGGATAGCTCCTCGATTTATCCCACTATGTCCATCTTACTTATTTTTAAACGTGTCGATTGTGTTAGAAGTCACGACACCCAGAGGTAAGCTATTCCATTCATTGACAATCCTATCAGAGAAAAACTCCTTGCGACATCACAACTAATAAACGACACTGGTGTCCCCCTTGTCGAAGCAGTTCATAAAGATGAATTAATAACTCATGTCCATCCTATCCATCCCGTTGAAAATTTTAAACACTTCGATAATATTCCCCCCCGACACGTGCGTTCCCCTCCAATGTAAACATATTCAAGAAGTCTTCCTTCTTTAAATTGAATGTACGCTCGTTTTTGCCACAACATCACAAATGATTCCACACTAATAATATGAAATTCGATTTAGATAATTTTTTGCTGCTGAATTACTAAAATATCTAATGAAACATTCCAAAAGTCCTTAATCCATCACTGACATTTCTACAGAATAGCTATTATAGAAGACGTTCAAATGAGATTCTTTGACTCGATGATAGTTTACTTGGCTTCACTCAAACAAGACCACCAGGATGTTCAGTTCTCGAATCCATTACACTTTTATGTTATCGTTTTTGAATCATATAATTCTATGATTCATTTTCACTATCTAACAGATATTGATACAATTCTCGTGCCCTCCGTGGGGTAAGGGGATTTAATGGATGATATAATATACTGAGCACATTTCGTTCTTGGAGACGAAATCATAGCTTTCAAACCTTTTGATCATGACCCCGAAATGTAGAGTAGTACAGACTAGCTATTCCAAATAGTCTCTCCTGTATGTAATAATAATTCGTTAACAGGGAGACCAGCTCCGAGACAAATGATCATCCATCTGTCAGTATGAACATCACATCCTTGTAATAGGATTCAATAATGGAATTTATACCGCTCGGTTCCCTTGATTTTGAGGAGTACACGAGGTTCTTTCTCTCTCTTTCAGGGCGGAATCCGGCACGACAAATTGGCACTTGCCGCTTCCGAGATAAACTCTTGAAACCAGGGAAAAAAAAATCTAGAAGAGAGTGTCTGCGAAAAGGGGTCGTTTTCTATCGACTGGGGAATTCGCGTCAATGTAGTTGCTCACGATGACCCCTAGTTGCCTACTTCACTAGAGAAAAGCCACAAATCGCTTCCTTCCACTTCTTTGCGTGCCTCTCCAGTTAACATATTCTTTCACTCCACTACCACCATCAGTCGCGAGTCACTCACTCACTAAACATTGCTTTAGCAGCACTTACCACACACAATTGACCGAAACGTCTCACCCACCGGCTCACCAGCAATATTTTGTTAGATCGAGGGACTGGCCACTAAATGCACCTATACTTACAGTCTGTGTATTCTGAAAGAAAATGAATACAACATACACGCACTAAAAACGTGCGCGCGTTTTTGGAGGTAATGCACCGTAATGTAGACCATGGGTTTTCAACTGGGATTTCGTGGAACCCTGGTGTTTCGTGACAGTTTTTTTGGGGTTCCGCATGATAAAATGCCGCGGAACCCTTAAAAATCCCGGAACAGCTTTGTAACTATCAAGGGTTCCGGATGAGGAGTCTTGCGTTGGAAACCCTCGATGTAGACTATATTAATCATAACCGTCCCACATCCCCCCCCCCACACACACACATAGTGTATTCCACATTTGTTTTTGTCAATCTAGTGTATATTGAAAAAATATTTAGACAGTTAACTGATAAAACAGTTTAAGAAAATAAGCGTTACTCTATGCATCAAAAGCAGATTCGACAGTAAAGGCGATGGTCTGATAGACGTATGTATGAACTACCAACGGATATTCTTCAATGACTCCTTACAAAATCAAATCTACAGTGTGTTCATGGCCTTCAAAAAAAGCAGAGGCTGGCATGGTTTCTGCAGAGGGGCCTGAAGATTGACCAAAAATATTTCAATTTTTTACTTTATAAATTTTCTAGAAAATCAGTACGAGGGCTCGATAAAAGTTCTGGCCTAGGAACCCACTAAAAATTCTAGCCTAGAGTTCTAGGATGTGGATGGGGATAGTGACACGGAGAAAGGCCTATAGTTTTAGAACTATTCAAAAAATCCGTCAATTAATGCATTTTTGAGAAGGCATTTATTGAATTTTTTCCTCCTTTTTCATACCGATCTATGCAGATTTTGGCACGTATTTTCAGTACCAAAAATTAAGTAATAGAATTAGAGAGCATTATTTAAAATACTAATTATCGGAATCATAATAGTATTACAAAAAAAAATTACATTTTTAAAACTCATTTTTAAACGATCATTTTTCAAACGAATTTTTGAAGGTTGTCTCTGATCTCTCTCGTACTAAATACTTACCAAGAATTTTAAAAGAGAATGAGGATAATTTTCTTATTAAATTATGCTCAATTTTGCTTCAAGATTTCCATTACCATAGAAATATTCAGCACGCAAAGTCATGCATATCAATATATTGATACTTGGAATTTTAAAGAGCTATTTCCCAATCTCTCATCAATTTTATAATGAAGTTTGTACCGAGAATTTTGAAATGGAATAAGAATAATTATTTGCGTATAAAAGAAAAAACACAGGGAAATACATGTATTAAATGTCGTTAAAACTAAGTTTCAACAACGATCGGGGAAAGAAAATACATTTTCCTGTAGCTTTTTATTTAGAATTTTTCACAATAATACTTATTATTCCTCCCTCAGATAAAGTAAATCATTATAATCAACTTTAAACACACTTCTCGAAATAAAAAGTCTGACCATGACGAAGGCTTTTTTTTTTTTCTTAGTTGTTTCCTGTTTTTCGTGACGCGCCAACCATTTTCCTTAGACGATTAAAAAAAATTAGTACTAAATATATACGTATAATATTGTGACTTACACGTATTGCGACGTTTTCCAATAAACAGTTTTACATGCTGTGGAATAAGAAATGACGTATTGCGTGACAAACCAGGAAGGATCTAAAATTAGAATCGAAGGAATTGCGAAAAAAGTTGATGGTTATTCCCAAAAGAACAAAGCCATCGTGAATGGTTAAAAAATTAAAAAAAAAAACCCCATTAAACTATTGTTTTATTGTCATAGTAATCATTATTACCGTTATCAAGTAAATTTACAAACTAAACGATTCCTTAACATTTTTTGAAAGCAAAATATAACAATTACATTATGAAGTCCTCAAAGCATACACAAATCGATTATTATTCTTTTATTCAAAAACTATTATTTTACGAGTGCTTAAAATTGAAAATCCTTCGATACGATTGTAATAAGTTAAAGTAATTCTTTTTCGTAGATATAACTGAATATTTCCAGAGTTTCAGTTCTAACGAAGGTTTAAGAAGATGAAGACGCTAGACTAAATATTTTAAAATTTCTATTCGTCGTGTACATTCAGAATCGTAAAGTTAAATCGGAATACGTAGTTAATTATTCCAAATAATTCCCCATGAGAAAAAAATTTATCGTTAATTTCTTGTGATATTTTTGAGCTCGAAAACTACAAAATGCATTATATGGTGTATCGGAGAGAAACTTAGGCCGAAATACACTACACTCTAATATTAAGTAGGCCCAATCTGTTACTTCCAGCTAAAGATGGAATCCTATACTACCGGGCCCCCAGAACTGATTTTCGAGCCCATGATGTGTGTGTGTTATGTAGTGTGTTGGCTTTTTTAGAATCAACGCGGAACAGAGATTTTGAAACGTACAACAGTTTTCCTCAACATTTATTTCGCTCATGTCCCCCTTAAAGCCTATATTTTCTTCTCGTGAGACCCTATATTATCCAGCCCCCCCCGCATCCCACTCTCATCCAGAAGGGAGACCCTTTGTACTTATTGAATTGATCTATTAAGTAAATTCACAATAGTTAACAAAAAGTTCATAAATAAAATTGATCTCCGACCCCTGGGCTAGAAATCAGCTTTCCTTGGTTCCCTGTAGAAGCAATTCCTTGTTCCGTGCAGGGCCATCTCACCATATCATGGGTTTCCAAATCAATTAGACGAGATATCTTTCCCCTCAAAAGCGTCTTATTTTCGCATTGACAAGCGCCAGATATTTTGTAAAGCTGATTTCTAAATGGAAAAATTTTTCCTGTACCCTTTTCCTGTTTGTACTTGCTAAAAATCGGAAGAAAGCCTGCTTCATTAAAAAAAAGTATGGCATTTTGAAGAGGGTTTAGTGATCTCTACAGTGCCGCTTAAAGGGTTAAAGAAATGATATACTCATCAAGATAGATTTTAGTAATTGCTGTATTTTTTAAGCGGTAGTTTGACAGTAATAGTCTATGAATAAATATATCCATAATATTACACATTACTAAAACCGTGAATTTGCATTAACATGCAGCTAAGTAAAAGGCATTTTATAAAAAAAGAGGGTTGACATTCTTCTTTAGCATTAATCACATAAACACAAATTACTGAGTGTATATTTGTCCTCGTCTGTGAGAAAAGAAAGGCAGTGATTGATCGGTGCAAGTTCTGAAGCGAGTTGCCCCATAACTACGAATCTCGCACGAGAAATTCGCATCAGATTCGAAGTATGTAATTTCGTATCCTGCCACAACATTCAATAACCACCAAACGAAGAAAAATTAAATACTGTTTTCACAAGCTTTGGAAGGTTTTTCTTTTCACGATAAGGCTTAACCAAATGCTGCACAAAAAAGTTAAGAAAAAACATTTTTTTTCCCCGTCCTCCCAATCGGAAACAAAGAAACTATAATGATAGCAGTTGTAGAGCGAGAAGCTCTGTAATTTACCTGCTGTGACTTTGTTACATTCTTACCGTCAGAAATAAAAGAAACGCCATTACGTAATAGCAGTTCGCTTCTGTTAAATTTGATTTATGACGACGGTCGAACAAAGAAATGGCGCGATTTACTTTATCGAAACCCTTTATCAAAGCTTTTCTATTCCCAAGAATAACAACACATTCTTGGTAGATATTCATTCTTTTTTCTATGTATTCACTTTTGTGTTCGGATAGACCAGTGTTTCAACCTTTCTCAGCCCATAGCCTCAGGGACGGCTTGAGCTTACCTGCCGCCATGTCGCAAAGACTGATGTGCCGTCCCAAAAGAAGACTCTTGAGGAAGGCTGACAGGGCTTTACTATAAGTGACCCTGGGGGAAAAAAACACATTTTTTTAACCAAGCGGAATGTACATGACCATATGTCCCGATTTCAAAAACATTGTACGGTTTTTTGGTCTAAACCTAAAGCATAGTTTCCCAACCTTTTTTGTCCCATCTGCCCCTTCTTCAGAATTTTTTTCTCCCATCGCCCCCCCCCCCAACGCAATCTAACTCATAGGATCCTATGTTATACCCGTAGCTTCTACCGCCCCCAGCGGGCGTTAACGCCCACGTTGGGAATCACTGGTCTAGAGTCATTTACCCGTTCTTGAATTATGCCAGGTAACTCAATTCACATTACAGCTGTCGTTCAGGAGTCATTATTACTGGCACTTATCCTGTTAAGAGAAAGTATAACGAGTGGACTTTTATTATAAAAATTATTTTTTTATATAAAGCCGTTTCTGGTGCGCCTGGTATTGGACAAGTAAGAAAACGAAGTCTTAATTTAGCTTTCATTAGACCGTTCCAGAAAAATTACTAGATGAGGGCATCAAAACGCACACTTACTCCACATTCTTGTGTGTGTGTTTCTGGTATTACTGTTCCAAGCTTTGTCTTTTTCCCTCAAGTTTTCTCAACATCTTTGTTGGCAAGGTGTGGCTCAAAAGCGTCGTGTCACGTGCAGTGGCGTATTTACAGGGGGCTTGGTGGGCTATAGCCCAGGGCGGTAAATTTTAAAAATGAGTGGTCAAGAAAACTAGTGTAATTTTATTATAATTAGTATAATCAGTATATAATTATAATTATAATAATTTGTAAGAAGGGCGTCAAAATTTGCAAAACTATAAATCCGACTCTGCTCGGAGAGTGAGGGGTCGGTAAGTGATCAAACAAGTGATCTAGAGTTTTCAAACATGCGAGTGATGAAAAAGTAACCTAAAGACAGGGTCGTAGCGTGCCTTCTTAGTGTCCCTTGAAAGGGTTACGATAAAAAAAGAAAGTTTGTTGCTGTATTCGGCTTGCGGCCCGAGGTATTACCCCGATTTCCTCAGCCTAGTTCCGTTTCTGCCTAAAGAACTAAGAACCAGGCCGATGAGTGACCTAAAAAGTTTTCAAGCATGTGAGTGACCAAAAAGTGACCAAGAGAGCAAGGGACCAGATCGGTCAGCGACAAAAAGAGTGACCTACAGAGCAAGGGACCAGATCGGTCAGCGACAAAAAGAGTGACCTACAGAGCAAGGGACCAGGTCAAGAGGGGAAAGAGTGACGAAAAAAGTAACTGAAAAACATAGGCCCGTACTGAGCGGGCTACATCCTGGCTAATTTAAGAAATAAATGGTCAAGAATATTGGACTAAGATGAGAGAAAGAGGGAAAATTTTTTAGTGTCTAAATAAAGCCCAAGCTCCCTTCCCTTACAAGCTATCGCCCGGGTGCACCGCACCCCTTTCACTCTCACTTAAGACACCCCCCCTTTGCTCCATATTTTCCTCTCGTGCCCCCCCCCCTCTACCCTAATCCTAGAGAGACTATCTACTTATCGAACCGAATTTAATCAAAACTGAATGTATAATGAACAAAAATTTTATAAAGAAGATTTTGATTTCTGGAACCCCGGTCAGGCACGGATCCAGAAGGTATGTGATCTTAAGAGCCGAATATATGTGAAAAATAGGTCAGAGTTAAAATGCGAAACGATCCAACAAACCTACAAATCAACCCTCTCAACACATCACCCTGGGTCTGTGCCTACCCTGGGCGTCAAGTTCAGTGAGCTACTTCCTTTTTGTGTGTGTGGGGGGTTTTATGCATGACCGTCTCGACATTATGGGTACCCAGGCAAAGTGATGTTCTGGGCTTCATACTCAGCAGGAGAAGTAACAACTTACATATTTACATATTTACTTTCAAAATAATATTACCAAATCACATTGTTTAGCACCCCCCCCCCTGGATATGAATCCCCGGGTCATGCATACATAGGCCCGTGTACTAAAATGGCCCTGGTTCTATGGACAGCTCTAAAAGATTCTGGAGAAAGAGAGAAGTAGTCATATTCCCTCCCCCACCATATTTCACTTGAAAGCAGTATTTCTTCGCAGATTTTTGTGGCCCCCTTCATAACTCGTCGTGTGATTTCATCTGATTTTTTTTTATCCCCTTTTATCTCATTTTCACCCGTGACCCCCTCAGAATATCTTAAGACATCAAAATATATAAAAATATGGCTCCAGGTCGTGAACCACTGGAATAGACTATGTATGACAAAACTGTCTACAGTGATACCTCGACTAGCGAAGATGATTCGTTCCAAAATCGCGTTCGTTAGCCAAAACGTGATTTCTCATAGTTTTCTCTAGAAAATCATGTGATTCATTCCAGGCTCTGCCCAAAATTTAAAGACAAGTTTTTTAAAACACCAAAGGAGCATTATAAAAAATACGAAACCGATGGAAGGCTAAAATTAACAGCTTTAAAATGGGATAAATGAGAATCTACAGGAAGATGGAAGATATCTCTTTTTTATTTTACAGTAATGTACACAACCAACACTAGCTTTAGTCTACTGAAGCTGTTGTTGCCACAACCCAGCCGTGTTCGTAACTGTTTCTAGCCATTTTTGATTTGGTCAGCTCATTTCTGGGTCTGAGCATGCAGATGGAAAAAATAAGCTCCTAGAACACACATGATCAACCCATGGACGCGGGATAAATGTGGTCCTCGAAGTCATCTGATGTGACAAGCAACCACAAATTTAATTTCGTAAAAGTGAACTTTTGTCAACTAAACGTCATATTTCCAGGTCACCAGAGTCGGATTTAAGGGTGGGTGTACCGGGTGCGCACCCTGGCCACGGCTTCTGAAGGGCCCGCAAAACCCCAACTTTACACTTTTTTCTAATTTAAGGGGGCCCAATATTTTCTTCTGCGTCCGGGGCTTCAACCGACTGTAAACACTCTCTGCGGATCACCTATGTGACCTGCGGTGCAGTTCCACTCGAGTGGCTCGCGGCATATTTACAAATCAATCAAGTTTCCCACAGTACGTTTTCAGGTCACTCAAGTTTCCCACAGCACATTTTCAGGTCACTCAAGTTTCCCACAGCACATTTTCAGGTCACTCAAGTTTCCCGCGGTACATTTTCAGATCACTCAAGAGTGACTCGCAGCATATTTACAGATCACCCCGGCACAGTTCCAGATAATTTAAGAGTATCATGGCACACTTTCAGATCGCTTGAGTGTCCCACTGCACATTTACATAACATTTGATTTTCCCACTGCGTTAATAGTTTAATGTTAGGTCTTGCACTGAAAGCACGCGCGCGCGCGAGCTGGTTTTCCTTCAATTGCATTTTCTATTAGCTGAATCTTTCATTTTACATGAAACGATTCAAAAACTCTCAGAAAAAGAATTGAAGAATCTGGAAAAAAATTCTGAGGTGGACTCTTGAGTTAATCGAGTGATGGTAATTCCGATGATTACAGCCCGGATTACATGCACTTAAAAAGTGACGAAATATGCTCTAAAAATGCCAAAATATGCACTTAAAATGCCAAAATATGCACTTAAAATGCCAAAATATGCACTTAAAATGCCAAAATACACACTAAAAAATCCTGAAAAAGTTAAAACCTCCAAAATATGTACCAAAAATGAGAAAATATGCATTAAAAATCACCATGCAAAATAATAAAAGGAGATGTTTTTAAAGATGCATATTTTTTATTTCTTAGTGCATATTCATTTACAAAAAAATACCCTCACATATATATGCATATAAATTCTACATATTTTTTATTTAAGCCTTTTAAATTTCTAGTCAGTCGTGGCTGCTCATTAACGAAACACCAGTATCAAAAGAATATTGACGCTATTTCAAAAAGAATTGAACACTTCTGACGCTATATCTAGAAATAGCGTTACAATGAAACAGTTGATATTTGGAAATAATTACAAATATCTCTATTAATTCACTAAAGCCCACCTGCGGAAAAAATACAAACCAATTTTATGAAAATATTATGAGCAATATTCATTTGAAAAACTATGAAAAAGTGATTGAGTTTCAATAAACGTAAAAAAAAAAAAAAAAAAAAAAAAAAGGCAGTTATTCAGAAAATCCTTTGAGAATTTATGCCATTTATATACATCACTGCTGGAAAATGCCAAAATATGCAAATGTGGGCTCTACTGATGATGATTGGAGCTGAAATTCAATGAAAATGTGTTCGTTAGCCGAATCAAAAAAAAAAAAGTTTCGTTCAAACGGAAAGATTCGTATGCCGGGGGCGTTCGTTAGCCGAAGTGTCACTGCACTCGGACAAATACGAGTTTCTGCAAACTTTGTATATGTTATTTTTTTTTGTCTGTTTACTTCAAACTATCGATTCGGAAACGCATCCAGTTTTCGCTATTAATCATCATTTGTTGTACTTCAGAATTTCAATGACGACTGTGCATCACTTTTAACTATTTCTAGCTTACAAAAATGTCATGGTTTATTACTGTAGGACAACTATATGACAAGAAATGCTTATTCCATTGTTGTATTTCGAAGATCCTAATCATGTAAAATGCTATATTTTCTGGATGTAATTTTTTTATTTTTCAATGCCAGGAAATGATAGTCAGACGTATTTTTGTAGTATTTTTTGGATTCCAATCGGTTTTTAATGAAGATTGATTTGTAGTCTTTTGAAACGAAAATTCAGAAATTTTATTAAAAATTTGAAAAGATGTATATGAAAAATTGATTTATATAATACAGTCAACGTCACTTATTAAAATCACGGATAATGTGAATCAATGTAACATTTAGGTATTGTTATTACTTTTCTAAAGAACGGAATGGACCGATATCATAACATGGGAAAAAAATTGTTTATAGTTATCGGAACTTCGGATAATGATTTCATTTTTTATTTCGGCGAAATTTTTTTTCGCGTATTCTTAAGCTAAAATTGAAAAAAACGTATTTTTTCCTCTGTAAGTTATCGTTATTAGCCTACAGGACTATGTAGAAGGCTAGAATGGTATATTTCTCTCCTCCCTCTCTTATTGACAAAAATTTCCGTACGCAACTTCACAATCGGTCCGTGATCCATGTACGCGTGAAGCTGCTTCTTCAATGGCCTTCCGATAATGTGAAGGCAAATGCATGGCAAAAAACTCCTTTCGTTCAGTTCTTGATCAGTATCTTTTGTGGTTGGCCAGATTCATTTTTCATCCCGAGAGGTTTTCTCAAGGGATCTATGAAACGTATTGTACATTAAAAAAAATAATTCACGATATCCATTGGACATTTCCATTGTAACACCTGACAATGGCTGAATAAAAAATATCCGAAAAAAAGTCCCGTTTCCCAATATAGAAAAACGTAACAATTGAACATTTTGCAAGCAATTACCGTACGTAGGAAAGGAAAACAGTTGTCACGAGAGAGAGTTGCCAGTACCCGTTTAGCAAACGTCCCATTTGACGAAACGGGATGTATGGTCACAGAACTTGATTTTTTCAGATATAAATTCGACACCGCTTATTAGAATCAAAGATAAGATTATCATTTAGGTATTGTTATCACTTTTCCAAAGAACAGAATGAATAAATATCATAACATGGGCTAAAAATTTGTTTACAGTTATCGGTACTTGATTAATATTGTCTTTTTTTCCCCCGTCGAAAGTTTTTGCTAATTCTGAAGCTAATGTTAAAATAAACGTAGTTTTTTTCATGTAATTTATCGTCATCAAGATAAAAAATTATGTAAGAGGCTAGAAGCCCCCCCCCCCCACCGCCTGTTGAAAAACATTTCCGTACACAATGTCGTATGAACCTATAATGAAGGCAAATGCATGACGGAAAAAAAACGCTTTCCCTCAGTCCTTCAGTTTTTCATCAGTTTCTTTCAGTTAACCAGATTCAAATTTCTTTTCCCGAGAGACATTCTTAAGGAATATATGAAACTTATTATGTACATTAAAAGGAATACCGTAATTCTGTGTCCTACATAAGACAGTTCCATATAAACGCTTGACAATGGCTGAACAACAAAAATGCAAAAAGGTTCACGGGTTACGAAAGTTTGAGAACCTCCGCTTTCAGCTTAAAGCAGTGGTTCGCATAATTTCGTCACCCGTGGCTTTTTCGCCCAATTCGTGGTTTATCTGCGGCTCCCCAAATTAGTTTGGTAGATATTTTCGTATATAGGAGAACACTACTTCAAATCATAAATAGGCTTACAAATCAATTTCTCTAGCTCACCGCAACGCACACTTTGAGAAACTGGCTTAGAGAAAAACAAGAGGTCCCGTTTTAGAATACAATAAAAAAATGGAACGATTGAAACATTTTGCAACCAACTATGTAGAAAGTAGAGTTATGTAGAGTTGTCCCATTTTACCAATACCCATTTACCATACGCCCCATTCAACAAAGCGGGATGATGGTCACCGTGCTGGCGAACGGAACTTTTCGGATATAGTTATCATTCTCGTATGACTATTGTTATCAGAAATACCGAGTCCCGATGTGATCACATTAAGCGGCGTGCGCTGTATTGAGAAACGATGAATATGGCACAGGTGAGAGAGAGAGTCGATTTTTTTTAATTTTCTCTCTTCTCTTCATTTAAATAACTCCAGTCTACACAGAAAGGTGTGGCAAAATATTTAACCAGGGTTGTTTTGATATCTGCAATTACTTGAAATTGCACCTTAATAAACGGATAGTTTTTCTCAATTCAGAGTGACGCCCTTTAAACTCGATTTCGTGATTCGTTGTTGTTTATGTGGTTCAAAAAAACGGCCGTGATTTGAGTACTAATGCCGGACATTTCAGACTGGCCACGTCTCTTATAATCTCTTATCCTCTCTTTCTCTGCCAAAGAAACGTTATTGATCACTTTTTTTTTCTTGTTGAGTCTACATGCAAATTCTCCATAGACGCTTTTACCTTGGAAATCTTTTATTTATAGGCTATCCCATCACAGGATCCTTGTTTACGCCCCCCCCCCCCCCAGTTTCATCTAGACTGACCTCTGGTATATTTGATAGCCATCTCTGACTGTCTGGTATTGTAAAAATTAGCCTTTCTACCGATATCTGAGCAACGAAATTGATTCTTGCTCTCTAACATGAGTATAGTTGCTCGTGAAGCGCATTAATAAAGCTTTTTCGTTGCACGACTTTTTTGAATGAGAGACATTTATTATTATTTTTTTTAATTTTTCCATTATATATGTTTATTTTCTGTATGTTTTAATGCTTGTAAAAAAAAAAAAAAACTCTTAATGCCCTACCAGGGCTGAAAAACAAAGGTGCTTGACTTGTAGCTATGCGTCATAATCGATTGCTTATTCCGTGACTGCCCATAAAAATGGTAAAAACGCGGCAGAAATGCAATAAGAATATAAAAAACAATTTTTTTCAGTGCTCTTTTATTGAAAGGTTGGTCCAATTTCCCGTTATTAATATTTTTTTATGTCACGCATGAAATATTCATATAAAAAAAAATTAAAATAGAGGAAACACCAAACCCCCCATCTTTTTGCAACCCGAACAGAATTTTAGTTCCATGATGATTGAAGACATTGATCCATCATCGAATTTAGTGATTTGTTTGACAAAAATTTACCCCTCTTTCCATATTCCTCCGGATTATCGGCCGGCATACTGTAAAAGTCGAGGGGCACTAGCTTTTTGAACGTTTCAGTCTGGTCCCTTCCCGGCATGGCGGGAAAAGCGAGGTTTCACATGGTACATTGAGAAGACCGATATCAATCTACTAGATACAGAATACTTAAGGGGTCCTCATACCTTTTAACAAGGTGAAAAACTATGCTCTAATAGAAAAATATCATTAAAAATACTATTTAACTATTGATTTGTTTAAAATATTTTACACGTTTTGATTGTATGTGCTGTCTTATGATGGTATAAAGTTTTACATATCTCATACTTAATTTTCGTAAATTTTCAAAAAAAAAAATTCATCAAAAACAGCTTGCTGAATACCATAATATTAATATGTAATTGAAAAAAAAAATCAATTCAAAATATGAAGGAAACTTCAGTTCATGAAATGAAGCAAAAGTTTGAGAAGTCATCGAATCTAATCACATTTTAAATTAAACTTTCAATTAAAAAATTTTGGTTTTAAATTTAAACTTTAAAATTTTATTTTAAATAAGATTGTGTCAGTGAAATCTCAAACTTTTGCTTCATTTGAACAGTTTCTTTTATGTATTTTGAATTCATTTTTATTCAATTACATTGATGACATGATATTTTATCATGCGCGCAAACTGTTTTTAATACACTTTTTTGAAAATTTACAAAAAATTAAGTATCGAAGATATGTAAAACTTTATACCAGCATAGGATAGATCATACAATCAAAAACATGTGTAAAATATTTGAAATCAATGGTTAAATAGTACTTTTAATGATTTTTCTATTACTGAAAAATTTTTCTCCATGTTAACAGAGATTAACGCTCTAACCATTTAATTATCGCCAGTCTAATACGAAATACAGATACGGTGTTTTATACCTTTTTCATACATTATATTAAGAAATATGCTGTCGCTTTTGTACTACAGTATCATGTTTTGTAGTGCAATTCCCTAATATTTGCTTTGCTTATTCGAATCTTAAACGGATGATCAAAAAATACAAAAATATTTCCAAGTCTATTAATTTTTCCGTTTAGCTCATCCAATTTACGAGAACGAGTACACTCAGTAGCCTATCCGACGTCTGCAATAAACCAAGATCTATGGTAGCAAAAGCAAACGTGAAATTCGAAGTATCTTCAACGGTGTTCGTAAAACATAAAAGATCCAAAAATGCGGAGAACAGACAAGACTCAAATTAGCCAATTCAATAGATTCTTATGAGTCGAGATATTTGAGAATTTCGCGGAATTTGTGACTGGAATTGCTTGGCAAGCTGGTCTCCCTCGCTGTTTTCCGGCATGTGGATAATCTAGGGAATACGGAATATATCGTAGGCCCTATATATTTAGTATAGGCCGAATTTTTTTTCCTTCAGAAAATCGTTCATGTATTGGGAGGGTCGGCATGTACACGGGTCAGTTTTAGAGGAAAAACTTCAGTCCGAGTTTCATCAACCCCTCTTCCTCCTATAGCGAAGTGCACTGTGATCCGCAAAATGTTTTCAGCCCACGAAAACAAAGCCATGTTTCACCATTATGGGGGTCCCGCTTGCGTAGCAATAGACTGAGCCCCTACATATTGGACACAATGTATGGCAATTGCTATGCAAGGCCATCTAAGGCCCCCCCTCATGCACCAAGAGGCCCATAAGCAGTGTCCACGTAAGCCCTGCATTAAGACGGTCCTACTTAAAAGGGGTTTCCAAAAAAAAAAGTACCAATCCACACAACACGATAATTACAACAATTTGTGGCCCGCGAACGGTAGCCATCTCTTATATCCGGCTCTAACAGACTGAACATTTTGTGCAACCATGCCTTTTTGCCCTTGTTGTAGTCACATTGATACGATAAAATATGTTTTAATGCTGTCTCGTAAAGTGGAGAGTGCGTAAATCGGAGGAGGAAAAATAATTTGATGATTCTGGTCGTTTTTAATTCTATATATGAAAAAAGAAAACTTTTACATCTTAGAAA
Source organism: Pholcus phalangioides (assembly GCF_987345545.1). NCBI lineage: Eukaryota > Metazoa > Arthropoda > Arachnida > Araneae > Pholcidae > Pholcus > Pholcus phalangioides. The sequence continues at coordinate 28,437,077 of NW_028301600.1, forward strand.
TATATACATTTTTTTCCCTCCAAAATGAGTCTAATTTTTCAGGATCAGCTTATACACGTGTTTTCAATTTTCTATCGTCTTGGTGGTCCTCAAAAGTTGGGGAGTCGGCGCACACACGAATATAACCGTATATACTGTAGCCTAATAACCCAATATATAACAATGGTTCCCAACCCTTTTTAGGATATGCCCCAACAAAGCATCTCTGAAATCCTAATCTCCCATCTATCAGGGCCGTAACTAGAACTTTTGTCAGGACGGATAACATGGCCCCCACAAGGGGTGGGCTGACAAGGCTCCAGCCCTGGGGCCCGGTAGGATTTTAATCATTTTTTGTTTTTCACGCTATAAATTCATCATAAAGGGGGCCCCGTGAAAGTCTGGTCAAGGGGCCCGTAAAAGATCCCAGCCTAGGGGCCCTGCTTCAGGATGTGGGGGCCATGACGGATAACCCCCCCCCCCTCCGTGTAATGAAGTTCTTTTATGTAAAAACCATTCTTTTTTGCTTTGCGTCCTTAAATTTTGTAACCTGGGGCTTTGCTCTCCCGCCCTAGTTCGGTCTCTTCCCCCCGTTACTTGTAATTCTTGTTATCAAAAAATAAAAATAAACTCCTATTTATGTTGAGGGATTCAAAATGTAATTTATTTAGTGAAAAGTAGTGATTATTAACCAGGGGTCCTTGGAGAAACTTCGGGGGGGGGGGTCCGTGGGCTTGTATGAGAAAACATTTAACTCGCTGTTTTTACAGTTACATACACAATATTATTTTGTAAAGAGGTTTGCGATCTTCATTTTTTCTTCATTTTAATGGAAAATGGGGTCCGTGGAGGATTTCATCTTACTGGCACAAATTGTCCGTGCAACACAAAACGTCAAGAACCCCTTCCGAAGAAAACACTGAAAGAGGAAAGTAAAAGAAGTAAAAAAAAGTCTAAATCTGAACTGATATAAAAAAATGGTGGAAATTCGTAAAGTTTCAAGTCTTAATAAAGAAACTCATTCTCAAATTGCTCCTGTTAAAAATCGAATTGCCCTCTGGTGGGACATGGCTTCCCCCCCCCCCCCACGTTGGGAATCAACACTGTGTAATCTATTTAAAATCTTTTGAATCCAAAGCATTCTGTTACATTTTGATGTTATGGATCATTTCACGAAAATTTCAGAGGGCAGCTAGGGAACCATCATCGATTCGATAACTATCTGTCATTTTATTTAAAAATACGAAATACGACTAATCACATAGTAGTAGATGTTTAGCATTAGTAAAAGCTACTTTAGCATTTAGTAAAAAAATCACTCACGCATTCGGTTAAGTATAGAATCGTATTAAACACATAGTGTATCTCGTCATAAAAGTATAATATTATATAACCATTAACATCCAGCATGTAAGGTATGTCCTTAAATATTTAGATATATGTCGTTAAGAATAGAGATCGATTCAGGCGAACCACCTCCTCGTCAAAAGATCTATATTCATGGAAGGCGTGCTTTCGCTTTAAACACCACTCACGCCATATTATTGTTGGAAGGAAATGAAAGCACGTAATTCTATTGTCATGCATATTTGTCGAGACAGGATGCCGGCAATAGATCCTCCCTTTTTCCACTCTTTCTCCTTAACGCCTACCATAGAGAGTCGTTGCCTTTCTTACCTCAATTAAATGTTTGCGTGGACGTTGTCAGTCTATGATGACTCTGTTTTGTCTCTAATACAAACAACATAAACGCGCCAGTGTGGGATATATAACGCATTTACTGTCTACTAATTTAAAAGACGTTTCTTTTTTTACAAAAAATACAGTACATAACCATTTTTAGAGGTCGGATGAACAAAGGCGTTTACGCCACAAGTTAATGTTGAAGACCTCGATCGTCAGTAATTTTCCAATTGTTTTGACGAAAAAATTGGGGTAGGCTATGTCATAGACACGGCTGCAACTTTTGACGTGTATAGTACGTTCTTTGTGCATGGAATCGCGTGGTAGTGCATAATGAAATTAATATCATTGTCTTTTATTTGCGTTTCGAACCTCCCGAGGTATGGCGAAAAAAATGTCGTTACGGATACGGGCTGTGGATCTGGTGCCCAGATGGAAAGAGTTATTAAAATCATAGTAATATCATTGGATTTGTGTTAATGAGATCTACCTGCAGACGTCAAAAACACTGATATAATCTGAATACTTTCTGACATATGAGCGTTTAAATTATTTCGTTACGCAACTTTTTGCGAATGTACCCAGTATCGTCAGATGATCTAAAAGACGGATCTCGTTAAAAAAAAGTACATTCATATAGGCGTTTAAGATTTTAGCAGTATTTGCTTGTTTCTGTGTTGAAAATATGCTGACTGAACTGATAGAATTCACGTATGAGAAAATAACTGTTCTGGATTTAATAATTCAAAATAATGATCAAATAAATTTTGATAATTTTTTAAATGTGGAGATACAAGTTATAGGGTTTTTTAAAAATCCATTGAGATATGTGTATGTTATGAGAAACGATGTGTAGTAATAGTCGTAAAAAAATTATTTCGATTCCCGTATCCGCTCCCAATTAGTGCTTCATTATCAATTACGAAACCTACTGTCAAATGTTGGGAATGGTTTTGAAGGTATTCAGTAGCTCATTCTAAACGCGGTTAAAAATTTTTCAAATTTTAATTTTCTCTTGTGGCTCCTGTCCTCCCGAACTCGAGGCACTTCTGCAGCACAGCACCTTTTCACCCTAAAGCACCATATGTAACACTCATTACCCTCAATCTAATTTCATCCCCTCAATATGTCAAGGCACCCTTGACCGATCTCGTTGCACTCCCTGGGTGTTTCCGTGAACCGTTTGGGAATGAAACAGTATTATACTTACGAGTGTAATACAGGACTCTATTGATTCGTTTTAGAACACGGAGATCGCTGATACATTCACGAAACTTACATAAATGCACAGTTAGGTTCCACATTAATTGATTCCGACATAGCCACTACTTCGGAAGTAAAATGATTGTAAATTGCCTCTCTTTCTCTCTCTGTGGTGATAGACCAGAGCTGTGTATGGTTAGTAAAGTGTAGTAAAATAGTTTTGAGTGGCAACAGGAGGTAATGGTTAAATTGGTGAAAGTCGATAGAGCCAAGACTTTCTTTGAAAGACTAGCTTTGAGAGAGCAATATAAGATTCTATGGGTTCGCTTTTAGAAATATTTCACCGATAATATTTCTGAAAAATAGAGATTGCTACAGCTAATAAGTTTGGGAAACACTGTTCTAGACTCTGTGAAAACTCAATTGGAAACGAAACGAGTGGTTATTTTTATTAGTAATTATAAATGCTATTTTTTATAACTTCACTGTGTATAGTTGTAGTTTATAGTTTGCATATAAACTGTAAACATGGAAAAATTCAATTTGAATAAACATGTCCAGTAAACTATCATTGGAATTGAGAACATCTGAATTCTAAACGTTTTTTAAACTGCATTAAAACAACGTTCCTTAACTTTTTTACCCTTGCGGAACACTTGAAATAACATCTTAGTTGCTTGTAAGAAAACTCTACAATGCAATGTAACTCTCAAAAGTGTGCATCGTGGTTCCTTGGGGTGTCGCAGCGAGCTGGAGATATTCATTTGTGTGCCTATTTATGCTTTGAAATGGTTCTTTTATAAGTGTGGGAAAAATATCTACTAAAAACTATGCTGGGGAGCCACGGATGAATGATGAATTAAGCAAAGTTTCTGCGGCTGACACAAGTTAGAGAACCATTGCTGCAGAACCAACCCTGAAGCCTAGAAAATTGCAATCAGTGTTTTCTGCCTACTGCTCATTACTATTTCACGCAAAAGTTCCACTGAATCAAGGTGGAGAAATGCTGAATATGCCATATCATGACATGAAATGGGATTGTTAGTAATAGTAGAGTGCACACGTGACGTTTCTCGTTTGTCCTGAAGAACCGATGGAATAAATTAGATAATTAAATGTAAAATAGAATGTAATCTCCTATAACGAACAATTTTAATGACTGGAAAAAAATATTATGACGACTGCACATTAGAAAAATTATTTTTTGCAATGGGATATATATATATAAATATTTATACGATAGAGTTTTATCTTATGCATTGTTGGTATTTTGTGCTGGGCTGGATCGCTGTTGTGTGTGTACATACGTCAGTCATCAGATAATAGCGTATACCCTCCGGAATGGGGCGTGTTAACTCGATGAGCGCATACATTGTTGGTACGGGTTGACCAGCATAAAGTGAACATTAAATGTTAAAAGTTTTAATAACTTAACCTAGAAAATATATAATCAATGAATGTTTCCGTCGAAAACAATAATTTTGAAATTTTACAGTTTTTTAGGATTTTAGATCAGGTTGGGAAATCACGAATTTAAGATACCTCTTGTAAAAAGTCAAGAGCCATTATCTTAATTAACAATCGATTTGAAATATATAAGCGGTAGCAATGTAGACGTATAACGAAGAACAACTTGTTAAAGCTCATGTTTTTTTAAACTGATGAAAAAAAATTGTATTTCATAGAGAAAAACTTTCTGGGTGTATTTTTTTAGAAGGACACTTATCCATGTATATATATGTATATATGTATAAACATGTATATATGTGTGTGTGTGTGTGTGTGTGTGTGTATATATATATATAAGAGAGAGAGAGAAGTGTGTGTGTGTGTGTATATATATATATAAGAGAGAGAGAGAAGTGTGTGTGTTTTGTGTGTGTGTATTGAAGAAATAAAAAAAATTTTAATTTTATGTTACTGACTTAAATTAAACACCGATAAGTAACATTAAAGATCAACATGGTTAATTGTTCCAGTGACTTTGAATCAAGTCACAAATTGAAGTTTTGATAACCGGATTCAAATATAGTACATTACCTGGTAAATTTCCGCACTGATATTCATTTATCTCGCACTTTTGCCTATAATATAGCTATATGGCTATAATATAGCAGCATATTTAGTCTGAAGCTATTTTCAAACAACTGAAGCACTATCAACCAACTTGGTTGACATGACTGGAAGACAATAACGTGAAATTGTTTGATCAATATGTCTATTCAAAGTTTGTTTCGTGAATTATCACAATGTCTTATGTACTCCCAGGTGCATTTCTGCACAAATAGACTTACGTTAGCCTCTGTTCTTGGGTGTACCAATTTTATATTGGAACGATAACTCTCAAAGTTTTAGCTATTGCATTACACCAGTGTTTCTCAAAGTGGACGCGCGTAGCTAATCTTTGTCAAGGACGTCGCGGCGAGCTTGAGATATCGGTTTGTGGGTACAATTATGCTTACGAAAATAAGAAATTAGAAGAACGAAGAATTAAATAAATTAAAATAACGAAGTGTTCTTTTATGTGTGTAAATATCTACTAAACTGTTTGCGGGGAGCCGCGGACGAGCCATGGTGGGCAGGGGAGCCGCTGGTAACAAAAGTTTGAGGCCCACTGCATTAGACGTAGGCACATAACTTATGAACTTGATATAGCATAAGAAAAGATGCGTTGTTTCATTATTTTTTCTATGATCGGCACCTACTTCCTTGAATGAAATTATGCGTTTATTTAATTTTATATTTTATGAAATTAAAGCTAGGACAGCGATTTGAAGAAAACCCATGTTTTCAACATGGTACATTCGAAACATTCATCAAAAATTAATAATCTGTCTAATTACTTTTTCATTATTTTTCTTGTTATGTTGAAATCATTATTTGCTCTTTAATTGTCGTGTAATTAAATTTAATAGGGACTTGAATGGTGGAAATATTTTATTAATAGAGTAGAAATTTTCCAGGGCACTTCCCACGACGTTTCCGTCCCGAAAATCAATTTGTAATTACTGCTGTTTCAAAGGAGGGGGAGCCCTCTTTCTGCAATTAATGACTTTCCTGCCGATTAGCGACGTAATTAATTGCGTTTTAGCATTGCGTAAATGCTCTTTTTGTCCACTTTTCATCGACCAAAAAATCAGTACTCAACCTTTTATTTATTTATATTCCAATGGATGAAAAATGGTTATCTCATTGCTCTTGAAATATTCTGCCGGATGAGATGCCCAGTGCGTGATAAAAAAAAAATACCTTCAACTTGAGTCGTATTCGTTGATTTTCTGCATGGCTAGCTTCAAGTATCAGAAAGTATATAAAGTGATGAATAAATCGAAGAATATTGAACCAGTGAACCGAATCAAAGTTGAAAAAATTGACCAAATCGCCCAGAATTACTCAAATTGCTTTATGACGTATAACGTAGGATATGAACAAGATCATACATAAAAAAACTCATCGATTAAATTTGAGTGATATTTTAGACGCATGTTTTAGTCCTTTGAAACATATTTGCATTGGAAGATGGATGGAAAATGCAACAATATCTCATGTTGCCCTCGTTCATCAACCATTTCGAAATTTTAAACATGTTAGGTCATCTCAGATGAGCAACTACGATATCGCAATTCCAATGAGATTTGAAGCGAAAGTATAGCATTAGTAAATGGAGAGGTAAAGAGCGAAAGGGGGAAAACATCCGTTCACACATATTCATAGAATAATACGATTATATGAGTGTGTGTACATTTTGGACATAATCTTCCGTTCGTAGAGTCATTCATTCCTTATTAAATTTTATATGCATATCTCCAATCCTGATCATTTGATCATTTTTGTCGCACCACGGTCATTTTCTGCACACGAGGGCTAATTATACCGGGACCTACAATTTATTGCCGATTCCGAACGGCAGGCTTGTTTTTTATACTCGTCGAGGGGTTGGTGCGCTAACCCCTCGATGGGGGACTCCCTGCGGTAGCAATTTTTGCTGCGGTCAAGTCGCCGTATTTTTGTTGTACCCCTGTGTCAGGAAAGTTTTCTGACAAGGACGAACTGGGTATCGAACTCGCGACACCTCTAAACATCCTTTGGTACTTCAGGAGAGCATCTTATCGACCGGGCTACCGCGCCCCTCTCCAGTCCTGTAAAATTTGGTAGTGGATATACCATATTTTTCTTTACGAAATTAATTTTCTGATGTCGAATTTTCCATAGCCATTGTTCATCTTCCTGTACATAAGAATGTAGTTGTAAAAAAAAATGGTTTATTGAAAAAACCGTCCAAACTGTCCGTTACAAATATTTTTGTTCTGTTTTTTATATCGCGGATATCCCCTAGCCTATAACGTTGTCAAAAGATGGAATTAATATAATTGAATTTGATTTGCCGCACCACCGGTGTTTCATGCCATTCAAAATCCTCCATGGCCTTTTTAATGTCGACACTTCCCATATTCTAACCCAACTTTGACACTTTTCCAACAGAATTAATTCCATTCCCAAAAATTAAAACATTTTTTCATCCATAGACCGCTTCAAATTTAGTTTCTTTTTTCGAACAATAACCGATTGGAACAACCTCCCATCAAACATTATTTGATTGCACACAACAGTTTCCTATTTTATTTAGAACATATACTACCTCTTTCCATAGGCGGATACAGTGGGAGGGCGGGAGATGGGCGGTCGCCCGAAAAATTTGTATTACCAGCGTAGGTTGGAGGGGAAATCCCCTCCCCCTTCACTATACAACTACCCCCCCCCCCCCGTTCGAAGAGTCTGTATCCTCTTATGCTTCTGTCAAATTTCCCCACTGCATTCTCTTGTATAAGCCTCGGCCGAACAACATTGAATAAATAAATAAATAAAAATATCAAATAACACGGGGTCTACAATTTAAAGCCAATTTGTATAGTCCTGACGTTAGAATCACTCGGCAGTCAGAGGCCCATAGCCAAGTGCTACGAGTTTTACCTTTTTAACGGTCAACGTTAACTGTTGCAAACGTGTTGAAATAATTCAAAAAATATATTTCTCTTTTATGACATCAAGCAATAATTTTTTTTTCTTTCTGAAGTTATGAAATTATGAACTTGATTTGAAAAACAAAAATTTTTCGTTCAGTTCAGCAGGTGAGTGCTAGAAATTTATTTTTTCTAAAATCATCCATTTTTAATGTAGTTTTCATGCCATGGACACAGATGAATCTAAAAGGGAAATCCTAGAAAAAATTAATGAAAAATCCATCCATAAATCTGAATCCGGCCTGTAAAAGGCTGAAGAGTTGAACGATATTTTCGCATTTCTCAGGCATTTTAAAGGAAAGTTGAAAAGAATGCCTGGATCGGAAGTAAAGAAACATTCTTTAAAAGCACAGATTGAAAATGTGATGTTGCTAAATCCATAGTTATATCTACCTTTCACTCAATAATGTGAGACCGCCTTTCTAAGACCGCCAACCAATTGCAAGCATATATATAAGCAGATATATATCTTACAGATTGGAACTGATAGGAAGAGCTACGCGTGTCCTTATTGGCACGAAGAGAGACTTCATTTTGTGAATGTGTTAATATTGGGAGAACGTGGGTGTCGTGGGGGCATGATCGAAGTGTTCAAAATTTTCAACGGGATGGACCATGAATTATTAATACACCGTCAATCGACTGTTTTGACAAGGGGACACCAGTATCGATTGGTAAGGGACAATTCTAGGTTGTGGTGTCGCAGGGAGTTTCTCTCTAATAAAGTTGTTAATAAATGGAATAGCTTACCTCCGGGGGTAGCAAATTCTAGCACAACTGACAGGTTTGAAAAAAAAATACGATAAATATATTAAGGTAAATCGAGAAGTCATCCACATACTTAGATGAGACAACCATAAATATTTTTTATGGGCATTGTATATTACATTTTATCATGTATATATAGTTTTTAGTTTTATAATTGCATTTTTAATGGATTTCTGTATTTTGGAAACACATCATATCCATATTTGTTATGAGCATCTTTTTCTCAGCCACCTCGTTGGGCATTTTGCCTGTTGTGGCCTTGTATTTGTATTTGATAGCGGAAACATACTATATATAAAAAAAGAGATTCTCCCACACACACTAGAAAAGAATTACATAGACTGGAAGAGATCTGCAAAAAAGATGATATTATGAGCGGATACTGACTAAAAACATGCTTGTTTGAAAAGACGATCACTCTTGAACATGTGGAAGTGTAGTGTGCGAGGGATCCTACTGTTCGTCTGCTATTTATATAAAATATCATTTTTGAGGTGTATTTCAAGTATATTTTTCAAAGATTAGCATTAACAATATAATAAAACTGATAGACAATTATTTTCCTTCGCCTCTTTACACGCATTATCATATACGTGATTTAAAAAATTATGGACTAGAAATTTCAACAATAAATGTAATTAATGAGTGTCTGTTCATTTAATAAGTGTAGGTAAAACTTCTAAAATGCATCTCCATCAAACAAATAATATTGACTTTGTTGCTTCGGTAATATACCAATGTTAATTAATGTCCAAATGAAAAGAAATTTAATTTTTTTTACTGTTATATTGGTTGATTTTATGTAAAACATATTGTGTTTAGTTAAATGCTGCTGCTGCTGCAAAGGTTTTCCTGTAATCCTATGCTTATACGAATTGGATTTTACAAATTCTTACATTACAATTAGTAGGCCCGTTTCATCAGTTAGAAAACCATTCGTGTCTTAACCGGTACTTTTTATCACGAGAGCGTAGAAATCTCACCACTTAACATATATTATAGCTAAGATTATGTTCCATGTTAGCGTTAAGGTTTCTGAGTGTAATTGTCTTTCAGAATGCGTATATTGGGATGGAAACGCTATCGAACGCAAAAATTTTAGCATTTTAGGTATGCGTGACAACCATTCATGGTAAATCAGTTTTTACAAGATAAGTTGGTATCTGTTTCACAAACATTAGGTATGGTATTAGATTAGAAAAAGAATGCGAATCGTTTCATATTTCCGAAAATTCCGTAAAAAATATAGTAACCTAGTATATAGCAATATATTTATCACAAAATTAGGCTATTTATCCATTCGAATAATTTGTAAGTAAATCTGGACTATGTTTATTGAACAAGGAAACAATGTTGACATAACGTATAACACTAGATATTCTACGAGTTGATTGATATTTAATATTTTTTCGAGAAAATGTTTTTCAAAGAAAAGGAAAGCGACTTTTAAAGAAAAATAACAAAAACTTATTTTAAAACTTACCATGAAGACGATCTTTGACGAGAGCGGGGCCTGCGGGACCCATCCATGGGAACGACGCAGCGTAGGGAATGGGGGCCGGCCGGTGAGCGGGCACCCTGATCACCGAACCATTAGGCGCTCGTTGAAGCGCGCCAAAAGCGGTCATCATGCTGGCTGGTATAGATGCCTTCATTTCGGCCAGCAAACTAGCCGGGATACCACCCGCAACACACGTGCTGGCCACGGCGGTCATTGCGTCCATGTTGGACACGGATTGAGATGCGTGTCCACTAGCACTCACGTGATTTTGTTCGTCCAGACCGTCTTCGTAAAGCCCACCGTCCGACATCGGCGAAGGTACGTTGCTACCGTTATTGCTATTCTGTCTTTTCTTTTCATCTCCTCCTAATAAACGAGATATGCTGAAAGACAATCTGGGCTTGGAACCTAACGGAGAATGTAACGGAGTCGGCGAAGGATTATTATACAAATGATTCCTGTTCAAATTCGGAGACGAGGAACCCCTTCCGCTGTTAGCAGAACCAGCTCTGCTACTGCTTACAGTCTCAGCACTGTCAGCATCATCCATTTTATCCCAGTTATGTACTGTTTCAGATGCCATGATTAATCCATAGATGACTCCTGGAAAATAATTTCTTGACCAACTCTTGTGGTATTGATAATAATAATACGAAGTTCATTTTTGAATTTGTTGCAAAGTATTTTCAACACTCACAGGTTATTTTCTGGATAAACGACGCATTTTTTTTTGCTGTCAACCTATAGAACACTTGATGAAGTCAATGATGGATTTTCCACAAGGACCGCACGTGGGAGAGAATTCAACGACAGGAAATGACGACACACTTGCAGTGTTGTTGTATAAAAAACAAAACAAAACAAACTCGGTATTATTCGCCGAGGAGTTGTGTCCGGTTGCGGGGAATTGATTCCCTTACACGGCCAAGTTTGTTTTTGCTAATGAGACCGGTGTTTGCTTTTTTCGTCTTCGTTCACCGTCGGGTGGGTTGGGTCGTTCTTCTTGTAATTGGCCAATAGCAGCTAGTCACACAGGATCACTGAATGGCAGCGCCGCCCTGCGGTGAAACATGACAATTAGCACTCTCTTGCTCCGCCTTCTTTGAAATAGGCGCTTGCGCCCTTTTTACCTTTTATTGTTTTTTTTTTTTTAAAAAGTTCCTTAAGAAGTTTTCACGGCTGCGAGAGAGAAAATATTTCGGTGAAGTTACGCCGTTGTAGAGCGGCGGAAAAAAACACCAATCACAAATATCGATATTTATCTACGTCCGAAATTGAAATTTAATTTTCTATATTGTTTTCCTCTTAAATTATTTTTTAATTACATTATTAAAAAACGGATTTCAGCATAATAAAGAAATGAAAGCTAATGAAATTTATAATTCATACTGAGAAAGTATGAACTTCATTCTTAAGAAGATTCTGAAAGGAACTAATTATTTAAAAAAAATATCATAATTAATTTCAAGAAAAACCAATTCAAATTTTTCGTTATGACTTGAATTGAAAAAAAAATTGTTTTATATCTAGGAAAAAGGAATGTTTGTAAATTATACTATCAGAAATTCAATCAAGCTATTTAAATGGACGTATGATTCAAGTTCGTATTACAACAATTTTAACGGTGAATTTTGCATGAAAAAATTCAATTAATAAAGTATTTACGTTAACACTTTCAAATTAAGCCTATTGAGATGTGAAGTCTTTATACAATAGACCCTATTCAGATTCTAATACATGAGTAGGCCTGCCGTAAATTTTAAATTAGTTTTTGAAAATAGGTCTAGTGCATAGTCTTTTATTATAGAAGTTTCATCGAACTAATTGGAAATATTACCTAATTAATTAATTGATTCCTAATAAATTTTTAAAAAAGTTCTTTTTTTAAATTCCATTTTTTATAGTGAATTTTACATGAATTAATAAATTATAGGCCTACTGAAGTATTTAAATGAATTTATCAGAGTAGGCTTATATGTTCAAATTAAACCTATTGGAATGCGGAGGAGAATTATGACTACCGCTCATAAAGGGACTATTTATTTTTAATTAATTTCTGGAAAAACCCATAGGCCTACATCATATATAGAAATTATTTAAAGTGATTCTCCTAACAGATTTTTAACCGGACTCAAAAGAATAACGTTGGAGGCTTAATTAAATAAATTAAATAGACCGTAATTCATTTTTCTAATAAAATATTTTAATGGTGACTTTTGACATGCATTAATTAATTAGTGGAATATTTACATGGTTATTTTGGTGACTGCTAAAATTATAGCAAATTGATTGGGATGTGGAAAACACACACATCTTTGTACTTTGGCCCACATCATTTGAATGCTGTAGGCTGTAGGGCTATATTTAAAATTCATGAAGTTAAGACCTCAACATATACACACATGAATAGGCTATTGTATTACTGAAAATAAGCCTACTAGAATTTTGGTTAAGCTAATTGAAAAGCGAAAAGTATAAATCAAGTTTCAACAAAAATATAATTTCAATGGTGAATTTTACACGAATTAACTTATGAATTATTAAAAGTTTTTTCAGTTTTAAATAAGATCCTCATAGTAGCCTACTGTATTTAAACCTAAACACATAGATATTGCATATTTTGAGTTCATTTCTGAAAATGCTATTGTGTGATAGAATTCTAAGTTTATCAAATACTGTAATTACAATTCGAATCTGTACAGAAACATAATTTTTAATTGATATTCTTATCCACATATGTGAAGTAACACTCACAGGATGTCGATAATCATAAAATAAATTTTTATAACTGACCAAATTATAACGTGTAAATTTCACAATTTTTATGTTTGTGGCGCCCATGGGAGTTTGAAATACCTCGCCGTACTTCAATTTTATCTCGCGAGTCACTTCGATTATAAAATAAATTGCTGTGACGCACTAGCTGTCAGACCAGACACACACACACATACACACGACCCGGGCTCTGTCCCTTACGGGATGTAAGTCCTTTACTCGTGTGGGCTGGATCGTGCTAAGGAGGGCCGGGGTGACGGCCGGGCCACCCGCCGGTGAACCACCAGCAACCTCCCCTTCCCGATACCCCCGACCTTCTGTCTAAGTCCTAGCTGCAGGCGTAGAGCCTGGTCTTCTGGTTGTTGCCCTCTCGATAGCAGCATCACCCTCACCCCAGGGAAGCCCAGGAGGAGCCCACAAACCCAAACGACGTCCAAAGGAACCCTCAGCCACACCCCCGCGACCCGGTCCCAGATGTCCCCAGGTTGTTTTATTGATAGCAAGTAAAAATGAAACCATGAATTTAACATAGGCGATAGCGTCTTTGAACATTTTTGTTTGATATTTGGATACATACAAATTTACAAGTTCTTGAGCCAATATTCTTGTTAGTTATTTCTTCATTGTCTTTGGCTAGATGGCTCGAGTGAGCCCGTAGATCCTGTGTGGCCAGCCCAGGTGCTGGGCCACTTGTGACGCACTAGCTGGGAATCAGCGTTATTACTATATGCGTAATGTAATTCCATCCCCGGAATACTTCACTGCACTCTAAGATGCCACGGCACACCCCCTGATAACCACAGATCTAAATAGTAAAATAGTTTCGAAAAGGATGGTAAGAGGATAATAGGCATGATATACCAATGAAAACTCGTATTTACCTGAATACAATTGGACGTCCCCATAGCAATTTAAAGAATAAACATGAGAGAGATTATAATAAGAGTATATATAATAATAATAGACATCCCCACTCCAAGAACGAGTCGAAAAACGCGTGTTTTTTATGATAATCACAATTGGTGAAGTAAGTTGCAGTAATTTTTGAGGTGAATCAATGGAGGGCTTCAACCACTACTTAAGAAGGAACACATCACAAAGTATTTCTAATAAATTATAGCGTATTAGTAATACTATTCCGAAAGAAAGCTATTTTTATCTCTGAGGTATGCGTTTGTAAGGAGAAACGGTTACTGGTCTTCGAAAATTACCATTAGTACGGAGAAATACCTCTGCGAATCCGCATCCCGTAAAGAAGTCTGCGGGTAGCTAATACCAGGAAAAGATGGCTCATTCATTCTCTTCATTTCTCCCTTATTCGGCAATCCATGTCACGCGGTTTTATTTCATCTGACAGTTATATAGATATTTGAAGTTCATTGAACTTTCATGTTTTTCATGTTCAAAAATCTTGACACATTCCCATATAAAATGCGAATTTCCGTTTCGCAAATTCTGTGAAGTGCCGTTACACGGGAAGGAAGATGTTTTGCCAATTACAGTGGGCTATAACCTGCTACTTTGGCCACCTGTATATCTTGGACACCTTCCTATATTGAACAGGTTTGATTGAAACCGGCTGTAATCGTATACCAGATATAATGTCCACAATACTCAATATATCTTGAACACTTCTATATCGTGGACATTGGAAAATCTGTGTCTTACGACAGATACGGAAAACTGGCTGAGTGAGGAGATATTGATGTTTCAGGAAAGGAAAATTCATCTCTGCCCTCACTGGGACTTAATTGCGAGTCCCCGTGGGGGACTCCCAACCCGACTTTCATGGGAAGCTAAGTTGGTAGAGCACTCGTCCGGCAAACGAGAGACCGGGGATCGGGTCCCCGTGAAGGCAGAGATGAATTTTCCTTTCCTGAAACATCGATATCTCCTCACTCAGCCAGTTTTCTATATCTGTCGTATTAACAAGGGATTTGTCTTTCGACAAATCTTTGTCTTATCTCGGACAAGTACTGCTCATTTTCTGCTGATTATCTACATAAGTGTTGAATATCTGACAGTGTTATGAAGTTGTTTTTGGGAGATATATATAGGTTAATCTCTGTCTCTCTCTCTCGGGTGGATTTAAAAACAGGACATTCACATAGCTGCATTGTTAACATGCAAAATACGGGGGGGGGGGGTGTAGCAGTCAGATTATATTTTTCTTGCAAATGTGCATCCCTTAATTTTTGAAGCTTTCTCTCTCTACTTTTTCATGTCTCTGCATTTCAAAATTTTACCCAGTCTTCAATAGGGTTCTGTATCCGAGAATGATGTCAGTCTGTTCTGTATGTAGAGTAATGCAGAATGGACATTTTAAACCATCAGTAGAAAAAAATAATGTCTTAACCGATTTTCCCATAAAGACAGAGATTTTTTTATTAACTACAGGGCTACAGTTTACGTGAAAAAAAATGAAATGGCTAATACATTCAAAAATACAGTGAATCCCGCCTACACGTTCCCACTAAGAGCGTTTTCCCGCTTAGTACGACTTATTCCCAGCTTTCATTACTACTCATCGAAATTTCCCGTTCAAAGCGGTTTCCCACTTGCAACTTTTTTCATGATGGTTTTTGAAAAACGATATAAGTGGGATCCACTGTACATACGAAACTTAATTATTGCATTTAAATTTTTTCATTATCGAATATTGTTGGTAATTGAAGTGATTTTTTTGTACACAATTATTTTCCAGCACTTATTCAAAAAGTTAATGCTTGAAAGCATAGTTATATATATTTTTTGTCATTTTCTAACAGCTAAAACCATTTAATGATACCGTAAAACATTTCTTGGTACCTCCATATCTTGGACACCTTTGTAACTTGGACAGGTTTTAATTGGTACCATGAGTCTCCAACTTAGATAAGTTTTACTGTACCCTATTAAAACACATCTGCAGTTTTAATACCCACATACGTCGAAATATTTTTATAGCATTAAAGTAGGCCGACCCCGTTTCATGTTTCATAAGAGAGTTTTAGCAAAAACCACCTTATGGAAAATATATTAAGGCTTCTGAAACTTTTTTGTGTAAATATTAATTAAGAATTTTGCTTTTTGTAGATTGTCAGATATCATTCTGTTGATATAATAACAATGCTACAACATCACATAGCAGTCTAGGGTCGAACTTAGACAGGTGAGAAAGGTGCTACTACATTGAACCGTAATACAGGTATGAAACGAATAAGTACAGTATTTTTCATTTTCACGTTAACTTCTTAAAAATCCCTGTCATAAAATTCTGTCAATTTATAGATGTTAAGAGAATTATACTTTACGATTTATTAACACACACGTGTACAGACAGGGTTTCAACCAGGCCAGGTTTTTTGCCTAGCCTCTCAGTCAGAACTACATTAGTTAATTACTAAATTTGCCACTGCCAATAAATTAAAAAAATTTCTATGGTGCCTCTAGGATAAAGCAATGTCAGCCTCCCCTTGGAATTGTGGGTGCCCGAGTGGCATGGTGGTAAGATGCTCGTCTACCATCGTGAAGGTTGCTGTCAGGGTCCCGGGTTCGAACCCAAGGGAAGATATAGATAAGATAATTTCCCTAATGAACTCGAGGCGACCACCGATAGACAGCGCCTTCACTTCCAACCCATCTCACTAATGGCAGTAAATTGCAATATAGTGATATGGCCAGAGTTAGTGTTTGGTGAAGTAGCCTTCCCTTGTGAGTTTCATGCATACAAGGTAGTGTTAAAATAGATGGGAAATTTCTAATTCTAAAAATCTAATTTGCAAATTTTTTTATAAAATCAATGTAGTCCTGGGGAGCCCACGAAAAAAATCCCTTTCCTAGTAGAAGCCCTGTATGTACGCGTGTGTTAATATATCGTAATTCTCTAACAGCCCGATGCGGTGGCACCTTTCGCCCCTGCCCAAGTTCAGCTACAAAGTCCAACCCGGGAGCAGAGTACGGAACACTGAGGTTCAAATAAACACCTGGACGATTGTTCAACAACTCCAAAACTAATTCATAGAATTTTGAAAAGCGAAAACATTCATCGAGATAGAAACCTTTCTCTGCAGGAAAACACAAGTTCACCTTATTCCTAGAAAAGAATGGATTTTTATTTTCATTGTTGCTATTTGACACCAAAATTTATACAGATCAAACAAGCTGGGCACAGAAGATGATTATTTTAAATATATGCCGAATATATAGAGCGTTCATTACGTAGGTCTACTCGAGAAAATTAAAAGGTTCCATCAATTTCAAAAATGAGATTATTTTCCTTGATAAGAGAGACCGCGTAATTTAGTGCAGATTTTCTATTTGACACAATTCAGCGCTTTTTGTTAAAGGAGGAGATAAATATTGATGATAATTATGTGAAATTAAGGATAAACTGCACACACACACACAGGTGTTCCTATAATTTCCTTATTATGTGCTACAGTATACAAGCTTGAATAATCTCTTGAAAGGGCTTCCCTTATGTAATAATCAGAAATATTTCTTCCAAATAACCAATCATTTCCTGACGCTGGTATCTGATTTAGAAAAATAGCAAAAAAATAAAAAAAAACATTGTCTAGTTGATAAAATTCCCCCCCCCCCGAAACGACAGTGTATATCAGACTAAGCAATCAGTGAGACTGACGTTCCTCCGTTGCAATCAGTTTTGATCAGCATCAAACAAAAGGAAGCGTGTAAAAGGAAACGTAACAACTAGGCAGTAGCACCAGCAGGTAACTTGCTAAAATGACAGCCATTGAATGCTCAAAATGCGCTGTTCTCTGTTTCTCTCGGTTCAGTAGTCGCTTTTGGATCCTCGTGTCGGGACACATTTCACACTACTACTAACCGTTTCTAACGGCCTGTTATATTGCTAAAAGACGAGTGAATGCCATGGACAAGTCATCACGACACGCGATATCAACTTCTTTTTTCTCGTCATGACAGCGTTCCAATGTCTTTGAAGTTGTATACGACGAGCATTTGGTAGATAAGCACAGTTATCTTATGTTTCAAAATGCATTTTTATATTTCTTATATGATAAGATTGGTTAGAAACAGAAGAGAATAAAATTTTGTTTTAAAAGCAAAAATTCTGATGCATTAAATTATAGGTATATCTTAGAATGTTGTTATTTTCTAAGATATACGTATATCGTTTATATTTCAGCATAAAAATCCTCCATTTACGATCTAGAACTACATTTTATGAGCAAAACAATTGTAAGCATTAGACTTCAATAGCCTACTTGAAAAAAAGTAGAGATGAATATGCATATATTGGTAGTTCATGATCGTGATACAGGCGCTTTACGCGATTTTGCTACAACGCCAATTTGAAAAGCTAGTTTTAGAAATTGCGACTCGTAAGATTTGGTATGTAGAGTGATTTTTTAATACCGAAAATGGGCTTGAAAACTAACTATGACAAAATCCGTTAGATTTGTTGATGCAGATGAGACAAATAGGGAAAGAATGCTCAGATCCATCAGATCTCACTAATGAGCATCTTTTCGTTACACATCGACACTGTCATCAGAACTTTAATCGAAGAAAACAATCCCAACGAATCTAGAATTGCCATATCTGCGAAGGATATTCAGAATTCTCTAGCTTTGCTTCTAAAGTTTTTATAAAGAGACGAAGAATACTACTTGTCCGCTGAGTCTGAACTGCTTTCATTATGGTGGTCGAGTGGTTATAGTGACGGACTCGCGATGCGAGGATCCGGGTTCGAACCCCACAGTGGTGGTCGGCTGAAGTTGGTTTTCTGTGGTTCCCAACTTCAAGGCGCAAATGCGAGCCGATCTCCCCGTTAAAAAGTCTCGCCACAGAGAGCAACAGTCCTACAACGATAAATCATTCAATCATAACACTTCACTCATAGTTAGAAAAACTTGTGGCAGATGGCAGCACTACACATAACAAGCATTACAGAGAAACAACGAAACTTCACGTCAGGTTTCACTACACGTACACGCACATTCCCGCATGTACCGATTCGTTGGGTGGTTCCGCGGGAGGGGGGGGGGGTGTAGTATTAGTAGTAGGTAGGGCCTCCAAAAAATGGCTCGGGGATCCATGATGTTCTTAAGTCAGCCACCTCGTTGGGCAATTTGCCTGTTGTGGCGTTGTATTTGTATTAAAAAAGTTAGCAGCCCCTCTCATATCAGTCTCTTCAGGAAAGAAAACATCCACAATAACTAGAACTAGTATGAAGCAGTGAAGACAGAAGTAAAACGTATTAATTTAATTTATTCACATATCCTAAATTGAAGAATTTTATTTATAAGTTTGAATATAATTAATTCACACAAAAATTTATTTTGTTGCTGGAAGTTGGATTAATTTTTTTCTTACCTTTACAAACTGCTAGGGCAGAGTAGCCTACAAGAAGACGAATCAGACTCACATGACAATGTAGGGCTGCAAACGCCGTCTTCATTTGCTTATGTAGGCCTACAGAAAGGACGAGAAATAAAAGACAGGGAGTAAGAGAAAGAAATACTTTTGTTGCTCTCAAAACATTTGGCAAAATGCACATCGAGGTTATAGAAGGTGTATGAAGATGTGACCATTAGCTGTACCACACGCTTGACAGCGATGGAGAGTGGAATGCATTTTGAGAAAATCCCTGGCATGTGCTGGACACCACTCCAGCAGCTACAGAGACGAGTGCTACATGGTCCTCATCACTTTTACGGGATTGGCATATATCAGTAGCTAAACGTAACCTTAAAAGAAGTAATCATTGCGTGTTAAATCGCTACTGTTCCTAGTGCAGTCATACAGAGACAAGTTTGTTGCCATCAACTGCTCGGAATTGAATATAAGCCATCTCCGCGTTTGTGAATTTTTTGCCTCAGAGGAAGGTTTACAAATGATCAATGGTATATATATATATATATAACAACAACAACAACATAAAGTAACAATAGTTTTCCCTTCCTTTATGCTGTTCTCTCCCAACTTTTCACCGAATCTTTGAATTCAAATATCTCAGCGAATATTGCATTTAGAAGCGTGAAATCTTCTTTGTTGGCCTCAGGAGAGACAGAAGACAACTTTATAATTAGGTGTTTTAGGGCAGGGTGTCCATATAAAAATTTTAATATTTTATTTTGTGATACACTGTATTTTCCCTCTCAAAACTGTCACAAAGTGATTTCTGAACCCTTTTTGAGCATTTTTTGAATTGAAACTATACCTCTACGAAGAACGGTTGATGAAATAAAGGCCGAATTAGAACTTACAGGACAACCCGTACAGTAAATACAGGTATCCCTCGCTTTACGCGATTTTTAAAAGTTTTTTTAGGAATTCCAACCTGCTAAATTCGGCTTGGAGTTTAACTTTAAGCCTGGAAGTTGGCTTTCAAATCGAAGATATAACATAGTTAAATCCTTAGACGACGAAGTACTTTGGATTCGATGATGCAACTGAAACAAATATACTGAGAAATTTTTAGACACAACTGCCATATTTCACTGAGGAACAACGTTTGGTAACACATTGACAATGCCATGATAAATTTAATTTAAAAAAAAGTGGTTACAGTGAAACTAGAATTTTCATATTTGCAAAATTCATTGCATATTTGCATATTTCAATATTTACAAAAAATAGCTGGAATTCTCTTTCTTTGCTACTAAAGTTTCACAGCAGACGTAAAATGCTGCTTGTCAGCCGAATCTCGACTATTTCATTAAAAAGAGTTATCAGCCATTCACACCAGGGTCTTCAGAAAATAAAACATCCGCACTCGCTAGTGCCAATCAGAAGTAGTGAACCCGTAACTATGATTTTCGCCGTACGGGGCAAACATGATTTTGCCGCCCCCACAATTTTAAAATACGATAATTTCACAACACGGTGTTCTTTGTTCCTACCTAAATCTGCCGCCCCTAAATTTGGCCGTCCGAGGCAGTTGCCCTCTCCCTGCTCCCATCTATTTCCGGCCCTAGTAGTGAAGACAGAAAAAGTATTAATTCATTCATAATGCCTAAATTCACGGGTTTTACTCATAAGTTTCAATAATTAATTCATTAAAAAGAAAGTTCCTTTGCTGTTGGGTTCTTTAAATCCTTCTGAAGAGAGAAAACCAAACCCCTTATCCCTATCTTTCCCATGTTAAATTCAACTCACTTTACGCGATTTCGTTTTACGCCACTATATTGCGGAACCAATTCATCGTGTAAATTGAGGTGAGGGACGCCTGTATCAAATTAGAGCTAAAATACATGCTCTAGGGATTTTTACGATAACATTTAGTTTTATGTTCTCTGATATCTGATATTCAAAGTGTTCTCGTGATTTGTATTCATCCAATAGCACCGATCGAAAATCGAACAGTCCTACATGTAACAAGTAAATTCGTTAACATCAGTGCCTAGAACTAAGGAACACAATGAAGAAAGCTCATAATTTACTTCGTGGGTTAGAGGAATCGTAGGAGACGTTTCATCTCATTGTAAAGAGAAGAAAAAAAAAGCCTAAGAGAAAGAAATTAGGAGATCCATGACAGGTTGTATATAAGGCTTCCCTCAATATGAATGTACTTGTTGCCGATAAACAGAGCATTCATTCATTGGGAGAGAAGCGTTTGAATCCCTCCTCCTGAGAAAATAAAATATCGTTAACCTTTCCTTTAACGAGAAAACATTTTCGTTTTAGTTGTAGCAACGAACAACGCATCGATAGCGAATGAAACAAGCTCAAGTTGTTGCAGATAATTATAGAATTACTCGAACGTTAATGATACACAATTGACGGCAGAAGTTTTCGAACCAGCAACACGGACATGAATGCAGGGCCTTTCGGATAATGACAGCAGTTATCTTGATGGAATGATCCTTGTGTTTTTTCTTATTATTTTTTTATATTCAAACTCCTCTCGCTCCCTGCCTGTTGCGTATGTTGCACAAGCCACGATGTGGGAAAAGGGCGGAGCAAATGGAAATTTGCTTTGCGGATCTAATTTGAAGTTCCTCCACTCGCCAACCATCTTAACTTCCCTGCTATCATATATAGGAAAGACGGCAATCACTAGTCACGATTTCAAGTCTCTTTTTGAATTTAAACGTGCACAACAAATGTGATAGGAAGGAATACAAAACCTAATATGTTCTTATTAAAGGAGGGAAGGGAAAAGAAAAACAAAAAAGAGCTGTTGGTTCGCCTGTAGTCCTTGTGGTGGGTGGTTAGGGTTCTACTCACTAAGGCATAAGCTAAGTTGTTATAATGGGGCAGACATTCTGCTAGAGAAACATGAAGGGAAAAAAATAAGACGCTGTCTAAATTTGTTTGAAGCTCATTGAGATGCATCTCCATTGAAAAAGCTCGTCTCTTCTTTTTTCAACCATGGTGGTCTTACAAAGGAGTTAAAGGTATATGTAATATATGAAGTCTTCAAATCGTGGAGTTCTTGGAATGAAAGAGATATCTCTTGATTTTACTGGAAAAGTAGTTCGAGATAGATAAGAAATAACTGGTTTGAGTTCTACAGCAATCACGTTATTTTATTGTTGAGTTAACATATAAGCTGCAACGTCCTTGTTAGTTTATACGGATAACTTTTTTTTTCTTATTTTATAACGGGGATGTAATTCATGATTAGTTGAAAAAGAAAAACCCCAGTGGAAAATTACATTCGTATAAGATTGAGAAGAAAATGTAATTCTTTATATATAAGCAGTCTACTCTTGTCTCTCAATTTCTTTTTCTTTATTTTAAATGAGTAGAAGACCTAAAATAAATACTAAAAAAATAAATTCGAACCACCCATCCGTTTCAGTCCATGTTGATAGAGAAGGAGTTAAAGATGGTTAAAACAGCACGAAAGAGAGAGAAATATTCAAAAATATATATATATTTTTCGCATATATAGACATTCCTCTCTTTAAATTTTTTTTCTAACATCGCCGTATATGGCCAGGGGAAGAAATACGAAATCCCATGTTACTTGCGCATTGAGTAATGCTTCCAGTTTTGTCAAACCATTGATTCGTGATGGTCTAACGGTCAATGACAACGTATCTATACATGTATAGATGTCCACAAGGTTTTTTTTAAAAATAAATAAATTAATAAATGAAACAACATAAGCAGCAACGCCCTTGTTGATTTTTATATTAATAACTTTTTTTCTTTTATAACAGGGATGTAATCCATGATTAGTTGAAAAAATCCCAGTGGAAAATTATATTCGTTATATTCGTATAAGATTGAGAACAAAATGTAATTTTTTAGGCACACAATCTACTGAATTTATTTTTCTTTAAAAATTAGTCTTATTTACCATCTGCTAATATTTTCCTCGTGATATTTAAATGAGTCGAAGACCGAAAATAAATACTGAGAAAACAACTTCGAATCATCCATCTTCTCTATTTAAATTCATGTTGATAGAGAAGGAGTGAAATATATGGATAAAACAGCGTGAGAGAGAGAGAGAGAGAAATACATATATTTTTCGCGTATATATCGACATTCCTCTCTTCACATTCTTTTTTCTTTACGTTTTTCAAAAATATATATTTATATTTTTCGCATATATAGGAATTTCTTTCTTTACATTTTTTTTCTAACATCTTCGTAGAAAGACGAATAATCCCATGCTACATATTGAGTTATGCTTCCAGTTTTGTGAAACCATTGATTCGTGATGGTCTAACGGTCAACGACAAATCGACCATGATGTCCAAGGTTTTTTTTTAATGAATTAATAAATAAAACAGCCATAAGCCACAACGTCCTTATTAGTTTTTACATGGATAATTTCTTTTTTTTTTTTTTTTACAACGGGGGATTCATGATTAGTTGAAAAAATCCCCGTGGAAAATTATATTCGTATAAGATTGAGAACAAAATTCAATTTTTTAGGCGCGGTCTACTCAATTTATATTTTTCTTATCGAATTTATCTAATTTACCTGTCTGCTAATATCTACCACATGCTATTTAAATGAGTAGAAGACCTAAAACAGACGTTAAACAAATTCGAACCATCCATCCATCCTCTCTATTCCAGCCGATGTTGATAGAGAAGGAGTCAAAGATGAATAAAAGCATGGGAGAGAGAGAGAGAGAGAAATATTCAAAAAATATATTTTTCGCATATATAGACATTCCACTCTTTACATTTTTTTTCTAACGTCGCCGTGTATGGACAGGGGAAGAAAGACGAAATCCCATGTTACGCATTGAGTAATGCTTCCAGTTTTGTCAAACCATTGATTCGTGATGGTCTAACGGTCAATGACAACGTATCTATACATGTATAGATGCCCAAGGTTTTTTTTATAAAAAAAATTAAATAAATAAAACAACAGTGGCCATCCTAAGGAAAAAAAACAAAAAAACAGGAAGAATTTGGAGGAAAACCGGAGGAGATCTAACAGAAAGCTATACCACGGGGCGTTGTTGAAAGAGCAATATATTTATGAGGCTCATCTATTATTCACTTTTCCGTGCTCGCAGGAAAACGTTTCCGTGCAGAGCAGTTTTATTTTTCGCAATACAAAAAAACGCTAGAGAGAGAGAGAGAATTGAAATAAAATAAAAGAAAGGCAACACACACCAACAGGGGTTTCCCATCGCAATCGTCCAATCGCGATCCAGCATAATATATTTTCCCAAACTCCTTGGATTTCTCTTTTCCTCCATCAGTTGCTGGTGGTCTTCTATAAAATGTGACTAACTCCTTTCAGAGTCCGAGAGACTACTCTTCCATCAACAAAGTGCACTTGCTTGTCACGTACGTTCGGGAGGGGTCACTCAGAAAATGAACCACCGAATAAATAGGCAGCAAAAGTGTACAAACTGCTGTTAATAGTTTAATTATTTAGCGTTATTCTCTTTCGCACCATTAATCATTAGCATTGATTAGTGAGCACTCAACGGAAAAAAAAAGTTTTCTTTCCCCCCCCCCCCGAAATGATAAAAAACCATTAAAATTACAGTGAAAATGTGTGTGTGTATACTTATTTCGTGAATAATTATGATTAAAATGGTTGCATCTTAAAAAAAAACTCTTATTAATATTCGTGACTGAGAATGATACAGTAGTTTATTTCATTTTAACCCTAATATGTGAAGAAATTGGAATCCTTTTCCAGTGAAACCAACACAAATTCAAGGGCTATAACACAGGCAAAATTCCCAATGAGGTGGCTGTTAAAAAAATACAAACATATGATGTCAAATACAGCAACCTAAACTAAAAAGAAATTTCACGAAGAAACTAAAACTATTAGAAAAACATAATACACTGTCCAATAAAAAGAGTAATCTTCATTATGCTATGACTGGTGTATATTTGAAAATACACTGAAAATATATTATCAAAAATTCAAAATTATAAACTCATACTCTTGAATGTTTTTTGGCAGTATTATATAAATTAGATTTATAAATTGATACCGAGATTTGAAAAAATTGGAAATGAAATTTAAAGATAGAATCCTTTCACTTCATTCAGCAAGGTTTTATGAGGCTTTTTTAGTTACAAATGTTCTTAGCTATTTCATAAGTCAAAATATCCATGTATATTTGAAACTAAATTTACTTTTTGATAAATTTACTGGGTGGATATAAATGTTCTTTTAAATTTAAAATGCGTTATTTATATATATATATATACGCCATAATGACATCCATATTTGTTATGGGCATCTTTTTCTCAGCCACCTCGCTGGGCATTTTGCCTGTTGTGGTGTTGTATTTGTATAATACAAAAAAGAATAAAAATAATTTTTTTAATGGGTCTTTAATAGGGATGACCACATAGGAACATACTATAATTAAGGAAACAAAACAGTAAAAAAATTATTCAAATCTGTGAATATTAGTTGAATTTTCAAAGAAACAAATTGGTATCTTGAGATGTAAGCTAAAATATATACAATAATATTACCCTAATATAAACCGTAATGATAACTGATCGAGTTTGCTTAAATGACCCGAAAAACGATTTCGAGGACACAGTTATAACCATTTATACCATCCCAGTTTGGATTAGAACGTGGTAAATAATGAACGTAATCAATCATGAAGTGCTTAATTAAAACACGAATGCTCATAGCTGTTTGAATCACATCTAATCATTAATTTTAATTTAACCTCAGGAGATTTATTCCCAATTCATCACATGGGAAAACATAATAAGTACAGGGTTGTTATTACGAAAGATGCAATACAATACCTAAACAAATTTTTCAATCAATGTCGTAGCTATCTGGATGATATAAACTCTAACATTCGATGTTCTGAAGAAAACGCATGGAGAATATCTTGAAAAATATTCCGACTTGGATCAGTAAATAAAGCTCATCACTTTGCTGGCTGACCCCGACTGGACGTCAAGAGTCATGGCTTTCAGAAACGTTTGACATAAAAGTCGAACGAATATTCCCAACAAAAGGTATCTCCGTTTTATTTTGTTAGGCATCTCTTATTTTTTATTTTTTTTAAAAAAAAGTTCAGCTTGTTTTCTTGGTTATACGTTTCTTTTTTTTTTTTATTCGGAGCTTCCCTTGTGTTAGAAGATGCACGTTTTCGATTTACCTTAAAAAGCTTTGGCAATCTTCTTGAAATGATATTAAATCAGATTCCCCAAGCAGGAACTCGGGACTTAAGTCCGATGAAACGGCTCATTTTATTGACTTTTTCCTATTTTGACCAAGTCATTTTCAAAAATGAAGGAAATTGCATTTCCTCCATAGTTATTTGTAGAAGATTCGAGCGCTGTTGTAAGGTAGTGAGTGGTCTTCTATCAGAACTACTGGGCCCTGAAAGAACGAAAAAATACGACAAGTAACTTGTACAAGAATGCCAATTTCAAATCAAAACTGTGTTACGTTAACGGCGGATTTTTGCGGTGATAAAGTTTTAAAGAAATCTAAGTGTATGATGATCTAAGTTTTATAAATTTGGATTTTAGAGAAGGACTCCATACACACACATTCTCAAAAATAATGATTGCTAAACTATCGCACATGTATAGTAGGCCTACAGGACTGGAAAAATCGCAAAAAAAATCTAGGTGCCAGAATTACTTTTTAGGCTCCAAAAATATTTTTACCCGAAGAAAAGGTAAAAATAATATTGGTTTTTTTTTACTTTTTTTAGGACACAGTGACCCTGTTCATGTTGGCATATATGTTGCTGCAAATTCCAAACATTTTGTGTAGCTCTCAGCCTGCAATTTAGTAACTACACAAAGAAAATTTTAGGCCCCAATACCAATTTTTTAGTCACCATGGTGACCTGGCGACTGGAATGCTATATGCATCCAGCCCCGGTATACTATATGCATCGATATGTTCGAAATAATAAATGGAGAATATCTCAACCAGTTATGTTTTGCCGACGGCATTGTTATTATCAGCAGTAATGCAGATGAATTAGAAGAAATGTTACAAGAACTGGCGAAAGCAAGGTATTCAGATAGGTTTGAAAATGAATCTTCAATAGACTAAATTAAGTTCAACTCTTTTGCCTCAAAGAAGGTCTTGCTCAACAACACAGAGATAGAAGAAGTAGAAAGCTATGCATACCTGGGTCAAGAAATTACCGTGGGCAACAGCATCCTCAATGAAATAAACAGACGAATCGAGTAGAGCACTTTTGGCAAAAAGTTTATGATTCTGAAGAGCAACATGCCATTATGCCTGAAAAGAAAAGTATTCAATTAATATGTGCTACAAACACTGACTTATGGAGCTTAAACATGGACACTCACAAGGAAAAAGATACAAAGACTACTGTATGCCAGGCATCACGAGAAGAGATAGAAAACGGACCACGTGGATAAGAGGCCAAGCATAAGTATATGATATCGGGGAAAGAATTAAACTTTTAAAATGGAAATGGGCTGTGCATATTACAAGAAGACAGGACAACATATGGACCACAAGTATTCTGGATTGATACCCCCGTGGTGCTAAACGTCCGAGAAGGCGTCCCCAAACAAGGTGGAACGATGAGATTCGAAAAGTGGCTGGAGTCAACAGGATGGCAAAAGCATCAGACAGAATAAAATGAGAAAATTTAAAGACCTACATCCAGCAGTGGATTGAAAATGGTTGACGATGATGTTCGAAATGTCAGCCTAGGTAAGAAGCGGGAATATTCGTCGTACTTATTACACGCGTTTTTTCAAAGCTATTGATTAGTTCCTGGGGGTTAGAGCATAGTATTATTAGTTCATGTCCTATTCGGTTTATATGATAGTAATATGGCATGTAGTTGGCAAAGAAGGAAGCCTCGTGAAAGGTGGATCCAACTAAACTTCATTCTTTCAGAGTTGCATAATTACGGACTGCAAGCGTGTCTCTTCCTATTTTTGTATTTCTCTTTTCAAAGAAGGGTGGAGTGGAACGGCTATTACCGACTACTTACAGATAGTTAACAGTCATGATGTTGGGCCATAACGATCATAATCACCATATGCTGAAGCCGAACAGCTACGTCATTATCCGTCGACGCAACACGACGGAATCACTGTTAAAAAACCAGCGTTTGTCGTAATTGAGTGCATCAGCCACTTTTGTCAACGATCTCTTTTCTATATCTCATATCGCATGAAGAATATTAATAACAGCAATGACTATTTCGTAGCCCTTGGCAATGACGGACAGAGTCTCAATGTCAATCGAGGGCTATCGAGATTATTTGACAGCTTTGACTAATATATATTTCGGCAATGAGAGCTCCGTAATTAACTCGATGTCGGTCTTCTGGTGAATCGTCTTTAACTAGACAATAAAAGTCCTCAAGTGAACCTCCCTTTCAGTAATTATATAACCACAGGGCCGTAGCCTGAAGCGGTGTAATTCAAAGTTTCGGTTACTTAGAAAAACCTCAAATAATTCGTGGTTCTCTTCCGATAAAGACGAGGGGAAATGACATTCGTGAAAGAAAACGACGGACGATTCGAAAAACAAAGAAAATAATTGTATCGAAATGAGAGGACTCTCTTCATTTGCCAAGTCAACTTGGTCAAAAAACATACAGCTAATGAAGTCGTTAATAGCAGAACTGTTTTATTCAGAACGAAAATATTCCGACTGCCGACGTCGACGTTAAATCAAAGACTTAATCCGAATTCAGTGTAAGTAGAAAAAAAAAGTATCTTTTTTTTTAATATTTATTTCAAAAAATAATCTTGAGTTAATTTTTTACATGGACTAAAATTCATTTAATTTCCCAAATAAAAAGAAGCTATGAAAAATAGTATATATTTTACTCGAATCACAGAAGGTCACTAATCAATCAGTGATTTTGACGTCGACACTGATCACTATCATTCTAAATAGCAAATAAGGTCTACCATTCAACTTAATGAGCATTATTACTCAGAATTTGTATCAAGGGTACGTCCATTCATCTTTTCCTCACATAAGAAGTACGTCTACTGTACATCAGGGTTGGACAAACCGCAGGCACCAGGTCGCTATGGCGACTAGAAAATTGGTATTGGCGCCTATACTTTTCTTAATGTAGTTACGAAATTGCAGGCTGAAAGCGACACATAATTTTTGGAATTTATCGCAGCATATCTGCCAACTAGAAAGAGGTTCACTATGGCCTGAAAAGTCAAAAGAAGCTTTACTTTGAACCTTTTTGGTTCGGGTAAAATTTTTTTGACACCTATAAAAAATTGTTCTGGTACCTAGATTTTTTTGCTATTTGTCCAGCCCTGCTGTACATGAAACACCGAACCCTTCATTTGAAGGAAAAAAAAAAAAAAAAACCACCAATTTTGCCAAATAAAGATAATTTTATTTTTGCTGTATTTGAAATTAGTTATTTTGTTTCTTTACCGAAATCCATGTATCGATATCATGGAACCAAAATGCACCCTTGTCTTTTGTGACAGAGTACAAGGGCGGTCCTCGGACCATGCGACCCTTTCGTTCACGGGGTCACGGGGGTATACCAAATCCGAGATGAATGGGTGAAAAAGTTTCATTCACTTAAAAAAAATCAAAGAAAATTATTTCTGTCCGCTCTGGAGGGGCGCCAAATCCGAGACGAAAGGGCGAAAAAAAACCTTTTTTATTAGGAATTGTTGGAATAAGTTGAGGGAGGGACATAACCCCCACAAGGGTTTGGCTGACAGAGCTCTAGCACAGGGGTCCCCGGGCAATCCCCCAATCATTTTTCTTTTTCACACTATAAATTAAGAAGGGGGCCCATGCCCCCTTCTACAGTTAATTTATAGTGTGGCTTGGGGTTGTTTGGGCTTGCTTGATTTATAAATCTGGCTTGGAGACCCACTAAAGATTCCAGCCTAGGGGCCCTGATAGGATAGGATCCTGCCTGGGATAGGCAGGAAGCGCGAAAAATAAAGGCCTGCATGGATAGACGGATAGAGATTGTCTTGAGCCACCCCTGGTAGATTGCATTCTTATTTCTGGTTCAGTTTCACGGTCCCAAGCACTGTCCATTCCCTCAAATGTTTTCTCAACATGTCCGTCGTCGTGGCATGTCTCAAAAGTGTGATGTCATGTGAATTTTTACTGTGTGAAAATTTTAAAAAATTTCGGGTCTAACTAAACTACGACGCCACCCCTTACAACCTGCCGAAACACTCCTTGCATCTGCACCCTCACTTTAGCCACCCCTGTCACCCCCTCCTCCATTTTACGTACACCATTGCTCGATAGAGTAAATTACCGTGGGGATAAGGTGTTTCTAAGGCATTATACTATCGAGACTTTATTTGCAATCAAGTTACACGAAAGAGAATGAAAGATACCAATACTGTTTCACTGTAGATTACAGGTTTTGCATCCGTGTTGATGTGTTTTATTGATGCACCAACTGTGTCTGGTACGTATCACTTGACTTGAGTACAGTTCTTCATGTTCTAGACATGAATGCAAATCAAGATCTATAGCCCTAAGGACAAAAACCCTCTATTTATGACATTACCCTCTATTTTTTTCTTAAAATACGCCCCTGCTACGTACTAAAAACATCTTATCTTACATGCAGGGGTTTCAAGCATACTGAACAAAAAAAAAAAAAAAGAATGAAAATAACAGTCATTTCTTACCAGCTATCATTTGTGCTCAGTCAAATCATATATGGCGCATCATGAGGATTTGCTGAAGAACTCGAAAATCCTGTCCACGATGCAAATACATCGGTTGATCAACCAATCCATCAAATATAAATACTGGGTTTTAGTGAACGATTCAGTTTTTTTCGCGTAACCTTTAAGTGGTCTGGTAGAATACTTATATTACTTAGAGCAGCGTTTCTCAACCTATGGTCCTCGGACCACCTCTGTCCGCAATGATGACATAGGTGGTCCACAGGCAAACTTGATTATTTAATTCTAGCTTCATGAATTTTTTTTAAATTGTTGTGATTTATGTAACAATATTATTATTGATTAAGAGAGAAAATTAGACCTTTGTTCTTAGGATAACAATATCTCATCGACAAAAAATATTGGAAATTCAATTGTAATCATAATGATGTGATGTCGCTAATTGTAGTAAAAAAACAATTTCGAAAATATTCACTAATTATTGTTAAAATTGCTTAATGGGCGGTGAAAAAGCTGCAACAAATCACGGTAAAAAAAAAAATTATTTCACGAGAAAAAAATCGTTCATCATGGTTTGGTGACCATATTTCATCAAGAAAAATACGGAAAACTAGAATTTTGAGAGGAAAAATACTGGACGTTATTGAAAATGTTGCCATAAATCGGCAAAATCACCACAACTGTAGCTAAAATCTCTAAAGAATCACTAAGGGGGTGAGAAAGGGCTACTAGAAATCAGTGAATTGAACCGCAACTAAAAAAAAAATTGAAGTTGCAAACGTTGCAAATACAGTATATGAGATGAAAATTTATAAAAAATTACAGCCGTTACTAATATAACATATTTTATAAACTACGAAAATCACCTTCATTACGATTTTAGTAAAGATGATAAATTTAAATTAGCTTTTGTTTTTTTTCTCAGCCCAATATATCAAGGAAACAGTTATTTTCTGGATATTATGCCGAGGTGAACTCGGAAAAAAAGTCTGGTCTCCGCCGGAACTCGAACCGCGGCTATTTAAACACGTAACTTTTTGACTCGATCCGTTTGGATCCTGAACAGTCGGCCATAGAGCCGTAACTAAGCAGGTGCATCATGTGCCCCCGCACAGGGCTCACTTGGAGGGGGGCAAAGAATGGGCATAAATAAGCCAGAAGGGGGCCTAAATTAAAATTCTTGCATAGGGCACAGGAATTGATAGCTACGGCCCTGGTCGGCCCGTATCATTACAATCGATCATTTATAATCTATTAAAATTTTAAAAAATCCTCTATGAATTTCCACAAAGTTGGGTGGTCAGCATCAAATTCGGCTTGCAATCGTCGATGAGCTGCTTCTGCATAGTTATTTGTGCGTTCTTCGTCACGTACAGTACGCTTATAATCAGACCAAATTGTCGGATCGAACAGTGGCAGACCGCGGCGGTTGTTTCGACACAATCTTCCGGTGTAATTGTCTTTGAAGTATAATTTAATACTGGTATCAAACTTTTGTTAACAGCTGACACATTGTCATCTTCAGTCACTCCTCGTAAAAAGTCGATTGCATCCTCGATATTGGCTATGGGTACAAAAGCCAAACCAGGAATCATACGAGCCTGTAGAGCAAAGTCCGAATGAGTGTTGTATTGATGAGTAAGATGTTCAGAAGTGCGTGAGACGCAGCTTTATATTTTTTACAAAATGGAACAAACATCCGCGCAATTCTGCATTTAGAAACGCATTAGAAAATGCGTTGATCGTGTCGAAACCATGACGTCCAAACGACACGTGTCCTAAGTCTAACGAGTTGCGTGTAAACAACTGCGTCGAAACGTAATGTACCCACCTATTTCATTGTACCTATTGCAATATTGCGCAAAGCTTCAGGAGAATGTGTGATCTGAGGTTGTGGTAACTTAAATTACTCTAACTGCACAGATGCACAATTCAAACAATCAGTGAAATTGGAAGGAAACAGGGTATCAGTGTCAACAGAATATTAGAAACTTTCCTGACGCGGAGGTACAACAGATACGGCGACAAAGAGACCGCAGGAAAAGATTGATACCGCAGAGTGTCCTACACCGAAGGGTTCGCGCACGAGCTCCTCCGTGAGTATAAAAAAATCAAAATGTCGAACGCTGCCGTTCGGAATCGCCGTTCAGTAAATTATAGGTCGCTAATTGGCCCTGGTGTGCAGAAAACGACCGTGGTGCAACAAAATTGATGAAGTGATCTGAAGGTCAGCAATAAAGTTAAATGCGCTAACTATTTTATCTTCATCCATCCATTATGATATCCGTCCTTTATGTTAACGATAGCAGTTAAAAATGACGGTGTCAAAATATATTTGTCTCGAACTTTTTGCAATCGTCATCATTCGAACACTTGGATTGTTATTCAGGATTGAATCCCTTTTCTCCAAATTCAATCAGGAGCTTATGGAACTTGTTAGATTAGTCTGAGGCAGGAGCGGCTTAAGATTACCTGCCCCTCCCCCCCGGTTTCAAAGCCTCATTTGTCACCCCTAAAGACGACCATGGTGGGAGGCTGACAAGGTTTCAGCCTAAGTGACCCTGATCAAACCTAATTTTTTCAAGTACAAAGCCATACATCATTGTTTGCTAAACAAAATATTGTTCACTAAACAACATGTATGTGACCATACGTACCGCTTTTAAAGGAATTGTCCTACATTTTGTTCCAGGATTATTTTATCATTTTTAACTACACCAGACTATTTTATCTACATTACAGTTCTTACTGTGATGAGCCATCATTACCAACCACCCCCAGCCTGCAACAGGGTTCCTAGGCTGGGACTTTTGGCTTCCCCCCTACTGTGAATTTATAGTGTGAAAAACAGAAAATGACGAGAATCCCCCACCCGTGTGACATGATCATTACTTACATTTACTCCGTAAAGAGGTAGTATAATGAAACTACTTTTATTTTACAAAGAAATTTATTTCAAATTTTTTTCTGGGATTTAGGGCCGGACAAGGTAACATTTTTCCTTTGACTTTATTTTATTTGATCGTTCCAAAAAAATTACTGGTTGGGGGGAACTAAAATGTACACTTGCTCCCCTTGTGAAAGACTGCATTCTTGTTTCTGCGCGTGTGTGTGTGGTATTACGATTCTAGGTCCAGTCTGTTCCCTCAAGTTTTTTCAACATCTTCCTCGTCAACGTATAGCTCAAAAGCGTTATTCCATGTCATGTGCGTTTTTAGTGTTGGAAATGTTTAAAAATTTTGATGTCCAACCGAGAAGCCCAATCTGCCGCCCGGCCGAACAGCTCCCCAAACATCCCCGCTTAAGCCGCCCTTGGTCTGACGAGTCAGTCGGCTTTTCGTGGATATACCAAGGATTTTGGTGAAGCATTAATGTATACACAGGCGTACGCAGAATTTTCTCAAACGGGGGTACATTTTTTTTCTTCTCGGGGGGTTGCGTTTTTTCTTGAAAAATCACACTATAATCTCGGCTTCAGGGGGGTTAGAACCCCAACCCCTTCCCTTTGCGTACGCCAGTGGATGTATATATCGATGAAAATGCGTGTTGAAATATTGTGCGACGCCATAAAATTAATACTATCACAATGTGCATTTAAATTTTTTTAAAGGCGATCCGGCAAAGTTTTGAGTACCTGGTTCTTCTAGTGGTCGGCTGAAGTTGGTTTTCTGTGGTTCCCAACTTCAAGGCGCAAATGCGAGCCGATCTCCCCGTTAAAAAGTCTCGCCACAGAGAGCAACAGTCCTACAACGGTAAATCATTCAACCATAACACTTCACTCATAGTTAGTAAAACTGGGGGCAGATGACAGCACTACACATAACAAGCATTACACAGAAACAAACTTTACGTCAGGTTGCACTACACGTACACGCACATTCCCGCATGTACCGATTCGTTGGGGGGTTCCGCGGGGGGGGGGTGCATGTGTGGTGTAGCAGTAGTAGGTAGGGGCTCGGGATCCATGATGTTCTTAAGTCAGCCACCTCGTTGGGCAATTTGCCTGTTGTGGCGTTGTATTTGTATTGTATTGTATTGTATTGTATTCTTATTTATTTTTGTTTTGTTTTGTTTTTGGTCAGACAATGTGTACCCTATTCTGTATTTATATACAGGGTGTGCTGTAAGTCCTAATTCGGCCTTATTCTCACCAACTATTCGTCGTAGTGGTATGGTTTTAATTTAAAAAATGCTCAAAATACTTTCAGAAATCACCCTAGAACCAGTTTTGAGAGTGAAAATGCAATATGTTACAAAATAAAAAAATTAAAATTTTTATTCGATACCCCTGTCCTCTAACTTCCAATTAGGAAGTTGCTGTCTTGGCTCTGACCAAAAAAAAACAATTCCATATTTTCAAGTGAGATAATTCCCTGAGATATTTGAATTGAAAATCGGAGAAAAGTTGGGAAGTGGGAAAAGAATAAATGAAGGAAAGAAGCGTTTTCCGCGTTAGTTTATGCTGCTCTTTCCCAACTTTTCTCCGATTATTAAATTCAAGTACCTAAGCCTAAGTGAACATTGCAGTTAAAACAAGTTTTATTTTTTTGGTTGGGCTCAGAACAGAGAGAGCAACAACTTTCTCATTGAAAATTAGAGAGCAGAGGGACCGTATAAAAATATAGATTTTTTTTTTAATTTTGTGACACACTGTATTTCACTCTTAAAACTGGTACAGGTTGGCTTCTGAACACATTTTGAGCATTTTTTTAAATTAGAACCATACCTCTACGACAAGCGGGTGATGAGATAAAGGCCGAATTAGGACTTATAGGACACCTTGTATATAAGCATGCTAGACTTTTTTTTTTTTACCTTCAGCCAACTACTATGTGAATTCAATATTTTTATACTGCCTCGGCTACTGGAACTACTCAAGTAAGCTGGACGACGTTAGACGTCCGGACTGATTAATATCCAGAGCCGTGAAACGCCAGCGGGGGTAATTCACTCCAAGAGAGAAAGATATTCGATAAAAAGATAAGATTACCGGTCAGCTGTCACTTTTTGGACATTACTAGTATCTCGAAAGTGTAACAAAGATCTTCCAATCGATAACTGATGGCTTAAAATCAAGGTCTGTTTTATCCCTCGAGTGATGGGCTGACGCACTGGACGAAACGCTGGACGATTTCATCGCCTTCCTACCACACGTCACACGTGTTATGCTATATCTCAATTTAACATCACCACCATCTTTCAAACGGATTCCATGACGTCGAGTCTCTTCTGAAAGCTAACCTTGTTCCCTATGCCGAGATTGCTTGTGAGCATAACGCTAACTGACAATGGGAGGGATATAGCGAATAGCGTTGTTATTATCATTATTTTTATTTTGATCATTATTTTTTTTTCGACGTGGAAAAACGTCACTTTCTTCCAGATTTTCTCTTCCAGTAATTGAACAAAAAATATGATCATAAATTTGAATTGGTTGGCTGAAAACCAGAAATATTTCATCATATACTGTGTGTGTATGTGTATGCGTGTCTACATATATATATATATATACACGTTGTATCTGTGAGATGATTCTTTCTCTTCAGGAGAATGATTCTTTCTCTTACGTAGGAGAAATAAAGAATTTGATCACTACCTTGTACCGTGAGTAATTGTCCGATGTGGTTTGGTTAGTTTCAGTGTTGAGAAGCAATCATTATTGCAGTAAAACTGAACGTAGTGAAACCTCGCAACAACGATACTCGATACAACGATAAATCTCTCTACAACGATATTCGATACCACGATAAATCCCTTCCACAACGATACTCGATACAGCGATAAATCTCTCTACAACGATATTTTTCAAATCTTGTTTGGAATTGCCTATAGTCCAATGTTTTTTTCCTCTTGATATAGCCATATCCTTTAGCCTACTACAATACATCCCTCAATAGTGGTATTTTTCAAGAGATTTTGTAAGCGCTACAACGGTATCTTTTACATTTCGCTCAAAATCGTTTTGAATTCAATGTTAACTTCGCCGCTTGTTTTCATTCTTACGATGGTGCATAGGCGGAGATAGACTTGAACATCTGGGGGCACGGTCATTGTTGCGGGGGGCGCATGATGATGATGATGATGGTGATGTCAATTCATATACACATATACGTTATATCAGCCGACTCCACCTTTGACGCTGGGGGGCAATGCCCCCCAGGGGCGTCGGTAGTGTTTCTAAACCCTGGGTGCTCGTCTTGAGCTTTATATTGGAAATTACGATTTTTCAATCAATTCTGGGGCTGCTCAGGCGTGTGCCACAAAACACCGTGGGTGCTCAAGCACCCACAGCACCCCCGGCTCCGACGCCACTAATGCCCCCGGTATCTCCGCTCATGCGATGACGTCTGATAAAATCGGTGCTTTTCCCCACGGTGCTGATGACCGAAAAGTGTTGGCAAAGTTGTTAATATTGTTTCTTTCTGAAGATACGAAAGTGCAATTCGGTAAACAGCTTTACAGGGGCAATGCATCTAACTGAACTTTATTTAATCATCTAATCAATTACAATTTTCCACAGTGGATAAATACATAAAACTCATTTTCAGGTGGTACTAACATTGCTGATTCTGACAATGCACATGATGATCATATTGCCTCTCGATATAGCGATAATCCCTCTACAACGATATTTTTTCTTGGTTCGCAGAGTATCGTTGTATCGAGGCCCAC
This sequence comes from Pholcus phalangioides, assembly GCF_987345545.1. NCBI lineage: Eukaryota > Metazoa > Arthropoda > Arachnida > Araneae > Pholcidae > Pholcus > Pholcus phalangioides. Next base: position 28,474,721 of record NW_028301600.1, read on the forward strand.
TGAACAGATTTATCGAAAATTATTTATCAAGTTATATAGAGAAATGGTTTTAATGTATTATGTTCGTTAATAGTTTAACCTCCTCAGTTCCGGAGGCAACTATCAATTTTTCGTTTCTTACGTTTATTTTTAACTGTAAAACTGTCTAAAATTAGTTTATGCTGACAGATAAGTATGAATAAGTTACAACCAAATGTTTAAAACAGATCTGGGTGTGGTAGCCCTGGTCAATAAGTACTCGCCTAAATACCAAAAGATGTTTAGAGGTGTCGCGAGTTCGATACCCGGTTCGTCCTTGTCAGAAAATTTTCGTGACACAGAGATACAACAGAAACGGCGACATGACCGCAGAAAAAATTGCTACCGCGGGGAGTCAGTCCCCCATCGAGGAGTTAACGCACCAACCTCTCCATGAGTATAAAAACAAGCCTGCCGTTCAGAATCGGCAATAAATTGTAGGTCTAATTAGCCCTCGTGTGCAGAAAATGACCGTGGTGCGACAAAAATGATCAAATTAAAACACATCTATAACTAATTTTGAGGTTTTTGTGAGCTTTTCATTTAGCTAGGTAGAATTTTTTTTAAAGCGCTGATTAGTGACTCCCACACAGGGACTGAAAAGGCTAATTAAATAAGTTATTTCAGTTATTGCGAAAATCACAATTATGGATACCAGTAAATGATATTCACCAATGCATTTAGGGGTCAGTTAGACCGGTAACCATAGCTCAGAGCTGATTTTGAACGCTTAATCGTAACTTCTGTAACAAAGAAGATGCCCGTAAAGACCGCATGAAGAATATAAGTTTTCGCTTGGAGTGGATAAAAACTTTGCAGAGAACCATAACTCTACATCCCATAATTTGTAAGTAAAACACGAAACAAACTTATGGCGTGATATCCAATGGCTGTAAAGATCCCATTGAGTGGCTACTCCAACTGTCAGATCTTAGACACCCTTAGATTTCTTTTGATGGGGCCATTGAAAGAAACTGGCGTATCAAACCTCATTTTACTTCAAAAGCAGATTTACTAGGCCCCTTCATCTAATTTTACAGACAGTGCGTTTGGTCGGCCATTCTTGCGCACACAAGCATGTCTCGATATTTGCAGTGGACTCGATATTGTGGCCCATCGCATCAGCCAGCTGTTAAGAACCTTTGTAACTCCTAATTACGAAACATGTTTTAAATTTTGTCACTGAAGAGTTATGAAATTTATGTTTTTATACATTCGCTCTATGTCCTATATAGTAAGTTATATTAAGTAAATTAAAAAATTAAAAATTCCTCATGCTCTGAAATGCGAAACTAATCTCCCCCCCCCCTTCTGACAAAAACTGGTCAAGTTCTAACTAATTAAAACTTTTTACTTAGAAATGAAGGTCATACACATAATTGCTTCAGAGGTGAATAATTTTGACCTATTCGAATTTCTCTTTAATAAAATCTCAAGAAAATATTATTTTGTATCAGAGATATATAAATTTTTATATAATCATTAAAGAGCTGGGGCCCCTTAAATGTGTCCAAAATTCATAAAATTGAATGCTTCAGGAATCGGTCATTTTTGGTCTTAAACTATGGATTTTTTTATATTACATATGTCAGTGTTAGAGGATTTTGTTTATTAGATATAACTTATGAAGTCCAGAGACAGTAATGAAAATTTCCGTTTCGTAACTTTTTCAGAAACCTTTTCTCCGACTCAATGGTTTCTAGAATGATATGTGACAACATTTGAAACATTTTTTGTAATCAGAAGTTACTTCTTATAGACTAATGAATTATCGGACTAAGTCTCTACACGGTGGATACAATCGATCGCCCAATAATTTTACGCGTGATTCCTCGTGAAAAACTAATACGGAAAAGTGTTTTCAGTTTTTTGATTTGACCAATAAAATTATGGAGTTATAACGCATTATAAAAATTGATGATGTCACTTTCAAATCCTGCCAAATTCACCGAACGTGCACCATAACTTGTCGTGTTTGAGGTGATAGTAATGCTATAACCTTGAGAGTAATCGAGAAAGCCAAAGCTGTACAAACCATTTTTTTCTCAAAAAATTTGACTTGTGAAGGAAAAAAAATTACCACATTTTTCGGCAAAAAAATTGATTTTTTGGGGAAAACAATTTTTCAAAGAGATATCTCGTTTGGCTAGCACTTTACAAATCTGGTGATAAATTTGTCAAAATAGCGGGGCAAAGGTAACAAATAATAACAAAATTACATCACTCTACCACTCTACACCAGTGGTTCTCGAACTTTTCTTACCCACGGATCCCTTGCCTTGTCCATGGTTCATCTGAAGCTCCCCATAATAGTTTAGTGGATATTTTCACTTATAAAAAAACCAGTTCAAAGTATAAATAGGCACACAAATGAATTCAATGCACACACAATCTCCAGCTCGCAGCGACACCCCTGACAACGTTTACGACGCCCGTAGGAGCACCGACGTACACTTTGAGAAACACCGCTCTACACGAATAGGAAAAGCGCCAGTCGTGAAAGAAAATGAATGAATTTGGCTTCTAACGGGTGAATATATCAGTTTATTTTTTTTAATTAGCAGCAACCCACTGTATGGATTTCTTTTCTGATGTTTGGCACGTAACTGACCGTTACAAAACTGACACGTCATAAAATTCCAAAACGTTATATAACTCCCTTAATATTCGTCCGATCCTAAAACGGAAAACATTTTTCTGTATTAGTTTTTCAAAAAGAATCACGTGTGGAATCACAAAAAGTTCAAAAGGAATCACATTGGTCGGTCGATAGTATCCACCCCGTAAATGAATACGACATTCGTATAAGTTTCAGAAAAATATCTGAAAATATTTTCACCTATAATATAAACTACCTGAGTATCGACAATCATGTTGGAAGGTGGGGGGGTACACATACAAGAGCTATGCTAAAGTTTAGCGTTGTTTTATCATCACGAAAGAAAGAATAAAGAATTCAGTACGTTTCATGCAAAATAATAACAAGAACATTCATCGTACAGAAGACGTCTCTAGTTTAGTCTCGTAAATATATCCGAGATTTTTCTTTTATGCAATTCATGCATGGCATATATAGAACTCTGTTTTGCATTTGAAACTGGCAATCATGAAGAAGCGGAGAAAAAGAAGTATCCGTGTACATATTTGAAAGTGGATTACTGCGTGTTTGTTTCTGAGAAATGTTAAATCAAAATTCTCAAAAAAAAAAAAACACATTATATCCTGAAGTGTTTTATATTTTTTAAAGTTTTACTTCGCTTATGTTCCCATAAAGCTTTTTTTTGAACAAGAAGTCTCATTCTCTATCTTTCTCCTTCTCCCACGTATACAGTTCCATACACGGTAGCGTTGTACAGAGAGTAAGTATTCTTTATTCTTTTCCTAATGTTCATCTCCAGTATGTAACGCTCTACATAAGTGAAGAAGAAAATGTAGCTTCGTCTAAAAACGTTACGCAAACGATGGCATTTTCTAGCAAGCGTATGATAGGAAAAATAAATATATATATTAAAAAAAAAAATAACAAACATATCTTTGTAACTTGTCCGAGAGGAGTTATTATACGAATAAGCGATTTCAATTCTGATAAGAGAGAGAGAGAGAGAGAGAGAAAGCAAGCAATCTCGTTTCCATTCTTCGCGAAGTGGCAACTTTAGCAAAGATAAATGTTAAGGAATGGAAAAATGTTTGCCTGTCATGATTTTTGGGAAGCGTTTTTAAAGAGAAATTCTCAGTCCTACCAATTTGCTTCCCAATATAATTTTTTTTTCACTTATTCGACCTACCGTCTTGTGAATAACATTATTCTTCGTTTATTTATTTTTTTCTATTACTCTTTTGCCAAGAGGATGAGATCAAAAAAGCGGATTTGAGAGAGAATTCTCCATAAAAGTCAGTCAGATGAGTTCTTCAAAGATATGGATGGCGTCAAGAACTGGTAGGTTAAGCATTCCGTAGTCGTTGTTGAGGGATTATTATTTAAAAAAATACAATAACCTGAACTCTTCTGTCAAAACTATAGCAGGATGTCATTACTAGCAAGTAGCTCCACGATGTGATGCGGAAGATATTTCTAGACTATATCTTTGCAATGGATCCTCATTTGCTAACTTCGGTATTGTAGGTAGATTCGTAATCTGAAAAATGCAGAATGGATAACAGAGATTATACGCAGTCAAGTCACATTATTCATATTATTTTAACTCCCTCCTATTTTTGACATCAACTGCATTTAGCTAATGAAATAAGGCAAAAAGTCACGTGTGGGATTCGTGCGTATGTAAGGTGAAAAGCTAGCATCTGAAAATTTATCAGTCGTTATTGCCGGTGCCAGAGTGGCATGGTGGTAAGATGCTCGTCTACCACCGTGAAGGTCGCGTCAGGCCCCAGGTTCGAACTGGGAAAAGACTATAGATAGAAATGTATTTTCTCTAAAGCTTGAGGCGACTACCGATAGATGGCGCCTTTTTACCCCAGCCCAACTCATTAATGGCAGTAAATTGCAATATAGCGATATAACCGGAGTTGGTGTTTGGTGAAGAAGTTATTGTCACAAGTTAAAAAACACAAAATTATTTATTAGCTTTTATGAAAAAACAGGATGTCGACTTTTTTTTCAGCAAAGCATCACAATATGTCTGAAACTATACAGGTTCTGAAATATTTATGAACTGGTATCGTTCAAGTGTACTGCAACTAGACAAATGACACCATTGCGATTAACCGAAGTGAAGACATCGTAGCACCAAGTGTCATAGATGTGAAAAGTGAACGTCTGATGATATGGTGTCCGGCCCATGGGCCCGAACTACCTGACGTTTTTCTCTCTATCTCCATAGAACCTACGTAAATATATGGTTTGAGCAACCTCCCCCCCCCCTAACATTTTTGAGCCCTCTTAATATTTCTAATAACTTCAAGCCTATGTGCGTGAGTGCCGATCGGCACACAACAGTTGAGCAATTCACTGTCGAAATGAACCAGGAAACTTCCAGACTTGTGAACCAAATCGTATGCCACCCCGAAGGAGATGGACTGTCATTGCACTCACGGTAACGAAGTTGCTTCGGTACAAATGACTTCAATTTGCAAGGTGGTATCAAAATTGTGCCTTTCCTGATTGGTGAACAAACATACCTTGAATGAATCACATTCGTGGAATGTATAGCTGCTATCATACCCGGAAAAATCCCCGAGATCCAGATAAAAAAGTTTTTACGCCCGAGTAACGTGGTGGCATGATGCTCGTCGTGAAGGTTTCCGTTAGGTCCCCGAAGAATATTGATAGCAAGATATTTTACCTAATGATCTTTACCACGGAGAGGTGGCGCCTCCATTTCTATCCCACCTCTATAACTGCAGTAAATTGCGATGTGGCCGGAGTGTTGGTGTGTGGTGATGTATATATATAGAGTCTATAATCATTGATGGTTAGAATGCACGCAGGTAATAGCAGTATTAGTGTCTTAGTTTGTAAATATTTCTGGAAACCTCTTTGAACCGTTATGATTATGAAATTATGCTCGCTTGTATACATGAATAAATGTTTATTGTCTTTCCTAGGAAGCATGGGAATAGTGAAGAACGGTAATACTATGTCGTATAAATTCTGGAAATTTCAAAAGAGCAAAAGCAAGATTAGATTTCCAAGTACTTTTCTGGTTCCCCAATTCTCCAGACTAACCCAATCGAGCGCATTTGGACCCAACTCGATCTCATCGTGTTCACTCTATATAGATGTTCCTCGACTCAATTTCCAGCAGCTATTGAATGAAACACTGCTTGAATCTAGAATAGATGATGAATGCAACAACATTCCAGAATCTTATGGTGTCACTTCTGTATTATGTCGCAATGGCCGGACTGCATAAAACTTTTTCTGGGCATAAGCTGGTGGTCATATCAATATGACTCGACTGCAGCTATCTTCAACCTATTGCTCGTGAGCATCATGGTGCTCCCTGCAGCACCAAAAGTAGTCAGTACTCACGCCAGATTTCATGCTCGCGAGCACTTCAATTTTTACCCTGTAAAAAGAATTGCATCCAAGAATTACGATTATGCAGATTTCAAACATGCTTTGCCGTAAGGCATACATGCTCAACTCATAGCCCGTCGGTCTAATGTGGCCCTCGGAGTAATATGATGTAGCCCGTGGCCTCAAACATTAATTTTCTGAAAATGAACTAAGCAGCGCATTTACAGATGACTTAAGTGACCCACGGTGCAGTTCTACATCACTTAAGTGGCCCGCGGTACTTTTCTAAATAACTTAAGTAACTCGCGGCATAGTTACAGATTGCTCCCAGTACATTTGCATATCATTTAAGTGGCCCGCGGCAAATTTACAGATGACTTAAAGTGGCCCGCGGCAAATTTACAGATAACTCAAGTAGCACGCGGCACATTTAAAGATATTTTAAGCAACCCGTAGTGCAAGCCCGCAGCACACCTACAGATCATTCAAATGACCCACAACACTGTTCCAGATCATTTTAGCGGCTCGCAGTACATTTACAGATTACATAAAAGGTCAGCGGTACACTCACAGCTCACTTGGGTGGCCACGGCACAGTTCCAGATCATTTAAGTGACCCGCGGCACATTCGCAGACCACTCAAGTGGCTGTCGAATACTTAAGTGGCCCGTGACACGTTTTCAAACCAATGAAATGGCCTGCGCTATCATAAAGGTTGAGCACTCTTGTCATAAGGGGTGCTCTTTGTTTGATGATAAGTATAGGCTCTCTCTCTCTCTGTGCTGGCGGCTCGAGAAAGGTCGAAAACCCCTGCTGTTCTGTGTATAAACTGTAATTTCTTAAGATTTAATCTATACGTAGGGAAAGATTTTTAACTTCAAATATAGACACCGAAATACAGATTTTTATCCAAAAATGCTCGAATAAGAGGCTCATGCGCAAAGTCATCCAATCTGGGTGCGTATTCCAGTATGCTGCTAAATTACACATAAGCAATCCAGCACTTGAGATACAAGCTTCAACTCCCTCTCATTCTCCTTATTATCATTTATTTACGAAGGGTATTTTCTTCCTTCATTTCTGAAGCAACGTGGTCAGTTACGGTGGCAGTTTGGCTCGTTTTATTTTGTGCCGTAGCCAATGAAAACCTCCAATCAGATATGTTGTTTGATGTTTTTCTTTGGGCGAGGTGATAATATGTATTACTACGAGCGAGTAGCCGACCAAAACCGACTTCTAATGAGGACCAAAAGCACAGGAAACAGTTGCTTCTTTTATTGCTCGTAATTTCCTCACCTTTTACTGGAAAGCCCTCCAAATTGAAACCATTCAAAGCACGTGCGTGGATTCAAGATTTCCTCAATTTACGAGCACCGCGCATGTACAAACCACTCACTACTGACCAGAGAGTGATCTCACAAACACAAAACCCAAACGGAACTTTTAAACTCGACAACGCATGTTGTTTTCATTTGGCAACAACAATTACTTATTCTTTTTATTTCTAAAAACAACTTTATTCAAATGCAAACTTAAAGTAAGAAAAATTAACTGTTGAATATACTGTATATACAAGATGACCTGTAAGTGCTAATGCGGCCTTAATTGGCCAAGAGTTTTGGCCAAAGTTAGAATTGCAAAAATGAGTCGGTCTTTGACCGGCCATTTCGCGAAGTGACCAGAGATACCTGGCCAAAGCTCGATGTGCTGATTTATAACGGTGTTCTTTGTTCCCACCTAAAATTGCCGTTCCCCAAATTTTGCCGCCCGGGGCAGTTTCCCTCCTGCCCGCCTCTAATTCCGGTCCTGATGTCTACATATATAGCATCTGTATTCGCTCAGCTCCATGTGACGAGAGAAAAAAAGGGAAATTTGAGAGAAAAATCTAAAAAAATAATTGATAAACATATAGTTTTCCTCACAAATTTTGAGAAAAAAAGTGATTACCGGAGCCGATCTCCCCTTCAAAATAGTCTCGCCACAGAGAGCAACAGGCCTACAAACGGCACAGGTATTCAATCATAACACTTTATTCACTTCACTTCTGAAACATAGATGGCAGCACTAAAAATCCGACTCAACACTGTATACGCACCCAGAGACTGTTAGATACACACACATACACTTCCGGCATAACTCACTAGGTAGTAAATTGCCCATGGCGAGAGAAAGAAAGAAAGACATTTCTACACAATTCACTTCTAAGCAATTCGGACAAGGTGCAAGTCTAAATGCACGCAAAATCATTTATCTGACATCACATAGCTCTATTATGTCGCAAACGTTTTGATCTGAATAGAATACATTTCAAGCAGAACCGATATACATGGTGTTTCACAAAAACAGCCAAAATCAAAGGGCAATTCAGGCATACGATAACAATTTAAAATCACATAGGAACATAAGGGAACAAACAGGGCCGCAAGTAGATAGTAATAGTAGTTTTCAGCCGGGGTAAGAACGAATTTTGGCGCCCACTTGTAATATAGAAGAAGCAGTTAAAGGGTGCATTCGGCGCCCCCTTCCGTCCAGCGCCCGGGGCACAAGACCCGCCTGCTCTCCCCTAGTTGCGGCACCGTGAATGCCATTTGGAAGCAACGGACGCCATTTAAAATTATACGTAATGCCATTTAAAATTATCGACGAAGTAGAATCCTTGTACAATAATTTATTTAGGAACATTATAACTAAATGCTCAGTTTTTGCCAGACGCGCTGACACACGCATTACATCGACGCTGCATGAACTGCATGCTTGCTGCCGGGTGCGTGCTGTTGCGTGAGTCCGGGATTGCTTTACAAGTGTATGATGTCACAACTCCCTGTAGCGGCCCCGGATGGTGTCTGCGCACCTATGTTCCTATGCGATTTTAGATTGTTATGGTATACATGAATTGCCCTTTCATTTTGGAGATTTTTTTTGAAACACCCTGCATTTAACAGAGGCGCTTGTTGGTTATTACTACATAACAGTACCCACATTCTATATGTTAAGATATTTCCCCCCCCCCTCTAATTTTTTTCACACATAAATAACATAATATACACACATAAATTTTGTTTCGGAAATTTTCTTGTTAAAATATGAAACTCATTCACTGCACATTTCATCGCATGATTTTATCACTAAAATAAATAATATTTGTGAAATCGTAGAATCGAAATTGAGTCATTATAAAAATATAGAACGACGTTTCCAAATGTCTAGTAATAAAATTATGTAGAACACAAAAAAAGCATTATCAAAGTATTTTTGTTATACAACACAGAATTGGAGGGAAAAAATTGTAAAATAATAATTGGAAAAGCTGAAATAATTTATTTCGGGTAATTCTGGAAATATCGCATGTGACCGTCGGATTTTTTTTTTTCTTTTAAAATTGCCTCTTTGAAAACTACGGCGACTTCCGATACTTTGTAAAATTGGCTATTTCAGATACCAACTTCAACATTTACAGTCTTTTTAAATTTTTTTTGCGCAACATAAAACGTAAGATAACAAGATTAAGATTTATGCCTTAAAGGGAAGTTGTCCACTCGTGGGCTGAATTAAAGTCGAGAAGAGATGGGTCTCGATCTCGTAATGACCCCGAACGGCTCGAAAGCACATCGAAGCATTTTTGACTGAACGTATCAAACCGTTTCATTGCTCGATTTCTCTGAATTGCTGCCTCTCTATTAGTGAGGTCACGTCCGTAATGGCCTAAAAATAGGAGTAAAAGTAATGGCTAATATTTAAGCATCGACATTTGAATCTCGCATATGTCGAATGGTCTTTTTCGGGAGAGAAAATGTTTCGGAGCAGCGAGAAGAAACGAAAGCAAAAAGAAAGAGCAAATAAAAAACAGTACATTTCTATGCAAAATTTAGGGAGATTTGCAACCGATTTCATATAAAATGCATATAAAGAGCGTAAGTTAGTCTCGGATTCCCATTAGGGCTAATTGTTACCACTATTAAATAAAGGTTAGATGGTCGTTGCAAATACACGGAAGGCTATCTTGAGACCATAATGCTCTGCACCCGTTATATCCTCCAGGGGACCACAAAAACAACATCTTGATGCATGGATGGCCCTCAAGGAGCGGTACGAATTGATAGGATAAACCCTAAGGTTGAGGAGGGGAACAACAC